>NC_081250.1:126732616-127032616 GCF_030490865.1 Poecile atricapillus | reverse complement strand
GTAGTTCAAACATCTGAAAAAGATACTATGCATCATCAGTTTCTACAAAGATAGAATACAGAGGAAATTGACAGGTCTTTCTTTAAAATTCTGTTACTTTTACATGTTTCTAAATAGTAAAAGACTACAGAAGAAAAAATCTTAGGTAAATGTATTTATTATTGTTGGATTTTTTTTTTTAATACAGAGGATTACAATCCTGTTCAGTTGCTCTTTGTACTAAAACAAGAGACAAACACACATTGGTCAACTGCATTTTGATTAAGAATCCAACTGTGTTTTCAGATGTTTATGCATAAGTTTCATTGACAGCAGGATTGATTACATTTGTACATTAAATGAGAATTTGTCTCAAAAAATATTAGACTAAGGACTCTTTCTTTTAACACCCTTTACACAGAAAAGCTATTTGCATATATGAATAAAATATATACGAAAGATACAAAGACCAACTTCACAAAATTTATGTCACCTTGACTGCTAGAATATTAAAATGGAAATTAGCCTTTTAATAAAGGGAACCAGTTGTAACACAAAAAGAAATAGCTCTTCCCCCTTCCCATAGGTTTAACTGCATATAACTCGGTGAATACAATTTTCAGAACAGACCTCTGTTTCACCTGTCCATTACTTTAAGAAAGTAAACCTTTAGCTCTTTATCAACGATTATAACACAATTTCTTATCCTTCCATATTTTACATTCCAAAGACGAAAAGAGCTTATAATTTCCAAGAATGTTTTGTGGATTAACTGGTGCAGCTCAGAGCTGGATATGGATAATGTTGAAAATATCTACTGAAAATTTAATGGTGAAACCAGTTACTTCTCTTAACTGAAACCTCTTTAGCATGCAATCAGACAAGCATAAAGGGACATGTGCACAATAGGAAATTGTCTTCTAATTATTAGTAGCATCTTCTTTCTTCCTTTGAACTATTAACAAAAGCTGATGTTAAAGCAGTTATGAAGAACCAAACACATTCTCTACTTCCATTTCACAAGTAGAATTTGCCTAAATAAATGTTATCCTCTGAAAGTGAAATTCTCATTCCACAACTCGAGTTTCAGCCTCCAGATCAGCAGCTGGAGTTCTGCGTAAATGCAGCAAAGGACACAAAACAAAGACACCTCTTATTTTGAGAGGTTGCCTCTCTCAGAGCCACCCAACAGAAGCCACATCCTAGAGGAACGACGCGCTCACCATCCTGAAATACCGCGGCTGAGTCGGGCGCCAGTTATCAACCAAGGGGTGATCAGGTTCGTTCTCGGTATTCTTGGAGAGGCTGCGGAGCTTTGCCATCTGCACAAGAGCAAAAATTGAAGTGTCCTGATAGAAATCCTTTGGGATCAAATCCACAGCCCAACAATTAAACTAAGGAGGCTGGTCCAGCTGTGGAAAGAAGTCTCCTTCAACGTTGTGAAGATGTCTTTCACCGCACCACCACAGGAACTGTACTCTGTTCTTTTCCTAGCAGTGATATTCTTAGGATAGTCAAAACAGAAAAATGGGTCCTATTTGAACAGGATTGTGAAAAATAGTGTCATTTAGGTACTGTCTACAGCCAGAGAAACTGTGGGAAGTAGTCAGAAAATGTGAATACAGCTGCTTGTGCTGTACTAAACTTCTACTCTAATCCTGCCTTAGTGCCTGATAGGTTAAGAATCCTTTAGAATTACAAGGTTTTAAAGCTGAATTATAAACTAATTGTTCATTTCCATGGTAGGTCTGCAGCAGAAGATATATTTTTCTGCAGTGACACAAGAAGTTCATTATTTATTAATAACAGGAATTGGAATTTAAATCTAGATAAAGACTCAGTTAAGGTTTCAAATGGTTTGTAAACAAGGTCTGCAGCTTGACTCTCCTTTGTTGATACCAAGGTGTGTTTCCTTTTTTGAGGGATGCCATATAAAGAGCCCATACTAGTCAAAACTGTTTAACACTCTTTCTCTACTGCTTTCTGATTTTCAAAGGATGCAACATGTATACAGATACCCTATACTAATTTCCTGTCACTACCACGCACTACACTAGACACAAAGCTCATCAGCTGTGACTTGGACATTGAGCCTGTCCCTGTTTGAATGACTTACCTTGAAAAGCACACACACATTTCCCCTGTAAACTTGAAAACATAGTGCAGGGCAGGCATCACCTTTGCTCACCAGGAGCTTCAATACACTGATGTATTTACTTTTTAGTACAGACTTCAAGGCCAATACAAGCAGAACTTCTGTCTACATTGTAAAACCTGGGTTCACTGTGGTTAAACTCATTCCGTTCCAGTTTATAAATTGAGCTAGCTCGGGCATCTCAACATTACTCTTCACTGCTCAGAAAAGCCAGCCATCTCAGTCTGCTTGAACAATGATGAGGTCACATTTATAACCACCAGAATATGCATCCAATGGATTAATATTCTGAAATTAAATTTCAGATTTCAGATGAAGAATAATTTGTACAGGAAGAGATGAAAATTTTTCATCAGTTTTGTTAATTCTGATAAATTACTTTTAGAGAAGAGTGCTAGGGTTTATTATTTTTGGAAGATCTGCTCTACTCAGTAAAAAACCAACATGTATTCAGGCTAAGATTACATAAAGATGAAAAAATTAGTCTGCAATTAGACAGAGTTATTCCACAGTTAAATTCCTGTTCTTTCATTAAAAGTAATCTGAGCAGCTAGGCCACCCACACTACCTCACTGGGATTTCTGGTGAATTGATTTTCCTGCAGAGGAGCACTGATTTGCAGAGACTGCACTTCCCCTTGTGGTTAATATACAGTTACCATCTGGCTGCAAAAGCATCCAAGAAATCCACTGCAAATGCACACACACTTAAAATAATCACTATTAATGAGGCTGCCATGGTACTACACTGTCTAGGATTAGAAATAATTGGCAACACAATCCTCATATGAATCTATTATTTAGAGGGAAGGGACTCTGGAGTGAGGGAAGTATTTCTATTGTATTTCTAGACAATAACTCGTACACGCTGCCAATTCTGCCTGAAAAGCAGCTACCTCAGGGTAAGAGCCAATGTCTTGTCTTTATGTAGTCATTTAATCTTTAACTTAGATGCTCCATTTTTTCAACAAGAGGGATAGTTAAAGAACAGTCTTGTATGTTTCCCAAAATGCACTGATTTTAGAACAGCTGAGAAAAAGACCATGACCCAAACACCTTTAGACAACCTTTTGTAGTCAAAAAGTCTTTTCATAAAGCTGGATCAATAATGTAGTTAGTTACTTCTTTTAAAATGCATTTTAAATCAAATATGCTCAATAATGACTACACTTTTCCTAATATAATTTGTAGCTGATCTTCTGTAATATAAACATCTAAGATGATTCATTTTGTGGAAACCAGTCAGACCGTATTTGTTGCTTTCACTTAAGTACCCACTTTAAAATAGCCTCCATATTTTAATCTTTGGATGGACAAGGAAACAGGAGGCAGAGCAATTCAATAAGCTCTGAAAATATATGAACACATTACCATATTTCATCTACTGCCAGGTAAGGTTCTCATCATACCTGGGTTGTATTACTTAAAAGATAAAGAGCCAGTTAAATACAAAGTACTAGATAATAAAAACATTTCCTTTTTGTGATAACATGCACATCAATGAATACATTAAACACATTACCATCTTGAAAACCTAAAATGAAAAGTTATGTGTCTAAATACAATATCTACATAATATGTCAGTCCCTTGATTAATATTCATGTGCTTTATATCCTGGAGCCTTGAAATTTGTGGTACTGTATCATTAGTCTGCTGACTAGAGGAATAACCTCAGATGAGAAAACAGACTTGTGTGGTAAGAGTAGAATCATAGGCTGAAATGTGCTGAAAGAGGGCATTCAAATTCCTGTAACTGGACTTGGGAGAAAATTAGGAGGGGAAATTAACAAGAAACACTTCTTTACAGTAAGTGACCAAAGAAGTTTTTGACATTAACAATAAATTATAGTTAGCTGTTGTTGCTCCAGTTTGTGAAAATGTAGCCCGTATGCCTTTCAGAAACAGGTATCAAGCATGTAATTCAACATTTCCAACTTGCACTCCCATCTGCAATGCAGGGCAGACAGAATTACCAATCCCATTACATTTGTATTCTGAAAAATTATGTTTTTGAAAGAAAACTCTTACCATCTACGCTGTGGTATGTTTTTACTGATTTAAAAATGTCTCTAATGTCGGTGGGCTTGAAGTACCATGGTGTTGGATGTGGGTTAGTTCTTCACTCTCCTTTTAATCCTGTAATTTCTCATAAAACCAGTGGTTGTTTTCGTTGTCAAAAGAATACATTCAGGTTAGGGCACGTAAATAAAATGAAGGGGGAAGTTTACCTGGTCTGAACTGACTATGATGGGCTCTCTAAGAATAATCCAGGTAACACACTCTTCACAAGGTGGAGTAGTGACAGATCCATGGTATGTCCAGTAGTCATGAGATTTAGGGAAAAGAATTGAAGGATCGAAGTTTGGAAAAGGAGCATTTTTCCCCTATAAAATAAAAACAAAAACACAACAAAACCGAACAGAAAACTCTTCAACAAATCTAGCCAAGATTACTGTGCAACTCTGTTATTTTAAGAAACAGGGAATGACTCAGATATTTCAAATGTATTAACTGAGGAAAGTAAGCACGGATCTACACAAGCTAAAATGGTGCAGTAAGATAGGTGGACTAAATGACCCTCACAGATGGGCCCAGAGAAGCATGATGAAACAGAAAACTCCATGATGCTACTTCTTGTACCTTAGCTAACTCATGTGAAGTGCTGTCCAGTACCGATGTGTTTCACTCATATCTGGGCAGAAATACTCCTTCTTCTGGCCTCCTTTCTTATGGAAATTCTATTGAATATTGCATTAGGTCACCATACAACAAAGTGAGACAGGTACAACTTTCATATTTGTGCTAATAACAAGCAAGACAGCCTATGAAATGTGAAATTTATCACATAATGTTATCTAGGACACAAATGTCTAGTCAGTGGCATTTCCAGAGATCCATTAGGCAGCCTACATATTAAGGCCAAATGGACCAATTTCTAAATATGTGTTTTATTTGGCACTGTCCACTGAGGCAGTAAGGTTCCATGCCTAGTTTTTAGGTGAGCAAAGACTGCGAAAATTACTCATTTTCACCAAACTCATAAGCCCCACTAAAGTCAAGGAAGGCTGATGGAAGAAAGGATTTTTCATATTAAGGAAAAGCTACCCATGGTTTTATTCCCAAATATATTCTGGAAATGTTGCAGAGCAGAATTTGCGAACTAGAAAGTCAGACATTGTGGTTTTTATTTTTTTTTAGCAATCTTCCTAGAATGAAAAGGCCAACATCATTACCTTTGTTTTGATAGCATTTATTTCTTCAAGAATTCTCTTCATCTCTGCTTTGGGAGTTTCCCCTACCTGTAAAGAAGAAAGTGTGAGCTAAGCCAGGAGTTCTGCTTGACCGGGTTTCTTTTCTCCTATTTTTCTATATGAGCATCTAAACATATATCAGGTATAAAATTATAATGCATTAACCTAACCTATCACCCCTACCAGCTTGGTAAGCTATGACTTCTGTCTGTTACCTCTGCCTCTACCCCAACAGATATTATGATGCAAAGAAGGAAATTGTATCAGTACAGAAATTTTAGCATAACAGGTAATTTCACAACACAGATTTCATGGTCAGATATATTGTTTGCAATTGCTGATCTCAAAAGAGACATCCAGCTTTCTATCTCTAGTGCTGTCTCTAGTGGATGTGAATTAAACAAGACAGAGCAACAGCTAATATTTCAGGCTTACGGTGAATGCCCCTAAAAGGATTTTTAAAAAAGGATGAATAATATGTATTGCCTGTGAGATAGTTCTGTTTGAGACAAAGTTCATGAAAAACCCAGAAGAGATACATGTCCTTGAAATCTGTCCCCAGTTAGCAAAAAAGACAGCTGACTGCTGTTGGTCAGAGGGCCATTTCTGACACGTGTCCCCATTCCATGAGCCACATAGTGACACAATAGCTGCAGGGACAAGTGTGTATAGTTTTGGATACCACTTGAGATAATATGACTCATGCTCTGTAACTTGAAAAGGATACATTACTGAAAGTCAACCCCTTCAATGTGGTAGGATCCCTAGAAAATATATCCAGAGGGTTCTGCTTTTTTTTAACCCTCTAAGAATAGAAACTCCATAGGATCAATGCAAAGAAGGGTTGCATGCTTCTACTTACTTGCAAAAATATGGCCAAAACAGCTACCCCATCAGTTCTTCTCTTAGCATCAAGGTAATTACTGTATTTGGGATTCCAGTGTAACAAATGTAGCTTGAAACAAAGGAAAATGTGTAAAAAAACCCCATTATTCAACAGCAAGCCATCAGAGGCTGAATTTACAGTTCTTAACATAATTGTGTGAGTTGAAGCAACAAAGAATGATATTGAGGCCTTCCAAAAAAGAGAAAAAAAAAAGGACAGAAAAGTCCTATATAATTTATATCTATCATACATTATTAATTATAGTCATATTTGCTTTAAAATAAACTATGAATATCTGAAAAATAAATTGAAAAAAATTAGCAGGAATCTCATCTTAAAGCTGAAGAAAAGTTGCTTAAGTAAGAAGGTAGCACATGCAGCTCAGACATCATCTACATATATATGATTCATTTCCATTTGGCATTCAAATTACAGCAATTCTATCAAAGAATCCATATGAATGCCCTCCATATATATTATTAGTCTACATTTTTCATCTTCGTTACAATCCTAAAGTGTTGAAGAACCAAGGTAATTCATTCTTCCCCCCTGATTTTTATCACTGCAATTTTGTACTTCTATCCATAATTCTATATTTTCAGAATACTGTTTTAGTAAATTTGGATTGCTTCTGAGTAATTCAGTCTTGCTGTGCTGTTTCACACCACACTGGTTTGAGAACATGGAAACCTTTGTTTCACACAGAATTTTTCGTTTCTCCTGCTGTGAGAATGACTTCAACCTGACTCATGTTTATAGGAATCGATGGAACCAAGAATAAAAAGGCACAGACAAATAAATAAAAAGAACTCCCTGAAAAACAGAGAAATTACTAATTTTGTCCCACCAGAACAACAGCGGCAAATTTTATTTTACAACCTGTTTTAAAGCAAGTAATGGTGAGTCTTACCTCTCCTGCATACCTCACTCCATTCACAACATGCTCGGAGCCGTGGTCGTCAGACGAGCCCCAGTGGAAGTGCAGCTGCCGCAGCCTGTAGACCCCTGGAAGTGGCCCACCTCTCAGCACTGCAATTGACAATCTGCAACAGCATCAGACTCAACGATCTCACAATTCTTTCAAATTAAATACATACGTATCTAAAATATTTACACATGTATTTACATATTTGCTGCACAGATGCCCTGTGTTCTGAAAATCTGCACTGATTGCAGCCACATGTCAGGCAATCACCAGCTATAAGCACCTACAGGCAGAGGAGAACTTTTGTGTCTAGGCTTCCACTACAGTCACTAGAGATCACTGATTTAATTCAGCTGCATAAATGTGCACCTAGTACTTTCTGGAATAGTCCAGAAACATCTGGACAGGACTGAGAGATGTGGTCCAGGATCTGTGGAAGATCTGTACATTCTAAACCAGTATCTGGAGGCAAGGGGAAATAAATTAGGTTATCAAACATTACATGGGATGCCTGTGTTTGGGTAACTGAATTAACCCCTAATCAGAACAGTCAAGCCTCTGGAGTAATTATTCTTGCCTTAAAGCAGACACTCAACAGACAGTGTATTCTCTGGACTCCTAGAACTCCAACTCCGTTACCTTGAATGGCAGTCTAGATATAACACATCAACTTTTAAAATCCCACAGTAAGACATCTAAATTTAGACATCTTAATCTCCCCTAGATTCAATTCAGGGATTTGCTGATGTGAAAGTACACAAACATAACCACAATTAAGATCAACTACTGAAGTGCTAGATGATAAACAAATTCCCACAAAACACTACAAAATTGTGTATCTTACTGCAGGCTATGACTTATTTGTTTAAAAGGTTGTGAAATTACTGATGCTGCTTCTGCACTAATGGCTGCTCCCTCCAGTTATGGAATAAGAGAAAGAAAGCAGCAAATAAATCAGAAAAGCAATCACTGAAAGTGCAAGCTATTTTCTAAACAAAAGTTCATCCTGTGATGAATGGTATCTACTATTCTAGTAATGTCACCATTTTTAAATAATATTGTAAATGAAGGTGGTCTATTTGAAAGGATCAATAAAATAGAAAGAACATCTTTACATTCACCAAATACTAAAAAATGCTCAACTCTCATTCACATTTTTTGAGAATAGAAGTTAGAGCATTCCTATAAAACATTCAGCAGCTCTCAAGAACAGGTCTTTATACTCCAGAGAAATATGTCCTTCAATCCGAAAATGATGAAATCCATTATCATCTCAAGAAATACATCACTAAGAGTTGAGCAAGTTGCTATTCTCAACAAATTCCTTTTACTTCTTCCCACAGACATTCAGAACTGTGGTGAACACAATCAAGGTAAGAGTAGTAGCTGACAAGGCCATCAATTCTCCATTAAAATAGATCTGTAAGGCCAAATAATCCTCTTTAAGGTAAAAATATGTCATTATTTCCACTGATGGGCCATCAGCAGACGTTTTTGACTGGGCATTAGGTGAAGCTCTGCATAATCTCATGCCAACACATTCCAGCTTAACTCATCTATAAATAGACAGTAATTTCTGCCTAGCACACTTTAGGCAGAAAAAACGATGCAAACAACATCTCCTGAAGGAAAAAGAGGCATTTCCTTTCTTTTAATTACAAGTGTGTAGTATTGAACATATAAATACATAAATTACAGTGTAAGTAACTGAAATTTTCCTGCATATTAAAAAGGGAAAAAGTAAACAAAACCATTATGAGAATGAAGTTCTCCAATATTTAAAACATTAAAAATCCCATACTATGTCTGCATAGCTCAAAATTAGTAAGAGGGTTCTTTTGAAGCATGTGCTTTGGAACTTAAATTCTAAACATATCTTTATCCTCTTGGGCATTTGTTTTCAATAATAAAAAATATTAAAATGCACAATCATATAACAGAAAAAGAATATAAAAGAAGATATATGGTATCTTGACATTCTTTCTCAGCAATGTTAGTATATATTAACTACATGTAACAGGGAGTTTTTCTGACAATTACTACACAGGAATTGTTCACCTTAAATATCTGCAAGTCACAGCAGAATTACCAAAATGTAACTCCCTTACACTTGCTTTCATAAAAGTAATGTGGCCCAGGTGCAAGAATATACAAACCAGCTGAGGAAGACAAGGGAAAAAAAGAATTCACTCCTTTTTTGGTGCCTTATTGTTGCAAACTCTCATCCCATTGCTCACTGACTGACTTTAAATGGGTTTGCACATCAACCTCAATGACCCAGCAGTGCCTGATACCAGATATAAAAACGTCATGTCTCTCTTGCCTAAATTCTGTGCCCCCCACACATCCACACTGAAGAATGATCTATTACGGAACAATCCTGCATGGACACACACAAGGACATCCATCTGGTCTGGAAAAAAGCTCACCTTTTATTTGATCCATCATCAGCTGAGCAGCATGAGACAAAACAAGCTAATAAAAGAATGGGCTTTCTTCACTTTCTAAGTAATCACTTGGGCAAGTGTTGCACAGAAGTATGTAACTAAGGCAAGAAAACCTCATCTCTATGACACAGCCAAATGAAGGTCATGCAGTTGAGAGGAGATGGCTGCTCCAGTCACTTTAGCTAGCTAGGTGCCCTTGACAACAGAAAAGTGACAAGCAGGTTTTCAAATATGTGCATCCACTTGCTGAGCAGCTTCTGTAGGGGTCTGGTTATTAACCTGTGCTAGGCTCAATTGTCATTTGCTCTCACTAAAGTAAAACTGGCAAAGTTATCTTATACAAATGCCTTCCCTGTGTGTTGTAAAGGCATACCAGGAAAGCCAGGTGGAAAAACCAACAGAGCAAAACAGACTCCTGAGATGAACTGTGTTTATAAACATGAGAAGAAATGACTGTTCTAGGAAGATTTATGATCTTGCATCCTGCCAAATCCATAAAATTAACTGGTAAACCCCAATGAAATTAAATTAGTAATGTACTACTGTTTGACAATTAAAAAGACACATTATCTTGTTATGCTGCTTCATAATAGAATCTAACAGTGCAGTACAGAACCCACAGGTGTTTCACATCACTGTCATATTTTATAAGTCATAAAAAAGACTCTGCTCAGAAGAGGATCTCTATAGTGAAACCATCTAGCTAACTGCAGGGTAAAATGTATTTCCTAAAAGCTTTTGGAACTCAGATTTCAATTCTCACTGAAATTTCCTTTAAGCAAGCACTGAATAGATATGCAGCAGGATTACTTTTGTTTCTATTTGCACTTTGTACTCTTTTAGGGACAGACTGGGAAAAAGAGGGTTCAGACAGAAATCTGTTGGCCTGCCACCCACCCTCACTTACACTGTAACACATCTTTGCTGGTTTTGTGCCCCTGGATCACAGCCTGTTTATCAGTGAGCTCCCAAATCATCTTTGTGATCTGTGTAGGGCTGAATAGGTGGCTGCCCCACTTCCAGAGACAGAAAACTGACAGTCCTCTGTGTACCTGTAGCTTCAGCAGGCCCTTGACTAGAATTACAAGTAAAGCACTTTTAATTCTAACAATGGAAATTTGAAGTTAACAGAAGCTCAAATCCTAAATTCTCTGTACCCAAGTACAGGTGTTCTCAATACCTTCATGCAGACACAAGAAATGACAGATGTGTTGTTACACTTAAGGAAGAATTTAACTTTCCTTCCTTTTGCCTTATGCAGTACAGCCATTGAGTGGTACCACAACTATGAACTACTGGGATTTAGTGGTGCTACTCTTGTAACAGCTACTGGTTTCCTCCAGTGGAAATTCAGCAGACAAAATGTTAAGTAACCTTTTGTAGGAAGCAACCAAAACTGGAATGTCTATGGACAGACTTCCCCTGGTTTAATTGAAGTTACTGGGGTTTGTCCTCAGTCTATAATAACTGGTGAACAAATTAATGTTTTATTTACCAGAAGTTGATAATCAAAATTTCATTTGCAAAAATGAATGAGATTTCCCACAAAGGGATATTTGAGGAAATGCTGGCCACAAGCCCTAGTCATGCTAAAAGAGTTGATTAGCAATAAGCTCCAACTTCTTACAGTAACTGTCTCTAATTTTTTTTGTTTTTCATGATCCATTTTCAAAGCCACATGTTTCTTTGACAGGAAAAGATTCTGAAAACAGCATCAAGGTAACCCTGTATAAATGTGTGCCTGCACTGAGGTACTCCAAGCCCTTAAATGTCATCCATCTGAAAGCCACTAAAAAAAGAAGTAGGAATCTGTTTGTTTGATGAATGTCCATAGGAAGTGCCAACAAAAACAACGAAGAGGGAAAATGAAGAGAAGTATCCATGTGACATAGCCTTAGTGTAGCTCTCCTCAGCTGCTCTGTCTGGGTTCCATTACCAGACTTTTGGATCTTTACTGTATCTCAATCCAACACTTTGGTGTAACCATCTAACCAAGCTATTACAACAAAAGCCAAAGAGTCATTAGCTATACTAATAAAATATTTGTATAATTATATATTATATAATTATAATATTATTTGTTATATCTATATAAAATATAGATATATATCAAAGAGCACAATGACAATAGTCCCACCAGTTAGAAGCTCTCAGAACTCTTCTCTGATTTGAATATTTTTTTAATTTTAGAAAGAAATGGATTCTGATAGTGGAAATAAGATTCCAGCCCAAATTCAAACCAAAACTGGGTCACTGCTGGATCTAAAAGAGTATCTGAATTGCCAATCAGGCCAAAAAAACATAGCAGTGGTAGGCTGCCAAAGTACCCAAGTTCTGGTGTGTTTTACTGGGCCCAGCCACCTAGAAGGTTTGACTTCAGCTCCTAGTTCTCTCCTCAATTTTCAGGCTCCAGACCCCACCTGCAGTCATTTTACAGTGCATAAGGTCTACCTACATCTTTACAGTAAGACAGGAAACTGTGCACAAGAATCCATTAACTTGTATGGATAAGCAGCAGAGACATGATACTGCTCCTACAGCAACTTTATCTGTCAGCAAAGTCAGCAAAGCTTTCAATTTTGTAGCAGATTCTCAAAGTTCAGACTTTCTAAATAGCTGGAAATAAATTCTCAAATTCCTTCCACTAGGCTAACCCCAAACATAAAAGTAATAAGGCCTTTTTCAACTTAATACCTGAGTTACATTGGATGACATTCTAATTGTCTGAATTTAAGAAACTGTCCCCAGTTGTGAACACTCCAAGTGTTTTTGGCAGGATACACAATGGATGTAAAACTTGGGAGATATCCAAAGTAATTAATTTTATCACTCACCTTGGCAACTTAGTCAGCAATCTATTTTATCCAAACTAATGAAAATCTAGACAGAAGTACAGATATGGGTATGACCACTATAACTGGAAGAAGTCAGGAAAATAAATGAAGCCATTAGTTTTCTGGTTAACTCTGAAATAATTCAGATAGACAGAGTGACAGACACATACACATACATAGAGAGAATGAATGTCTTTGTTCCAAAGGAATAAAAGCTTCATTCCTATATGATCACTATTGCCTATGTATGTTTTGTGCAGCTGGTGGTTCTTTTACATAAAAAATAAGCCATTGCACATATCCTAAAAAACTGAATATGTGTTCAAGGCAGTAGGAGTATGCACAGTGGAATTTGTCCTGCAATTAGCATTATATTAGAGAAAGAACACCACCCACAGACTCTGCAGGCAATGGTATAACAAAGGAAACATAACAACAAACACTGAATGTTTCTTGACTTCAAAGAGTTGAGATGTACACCTACTTTTTTTTTTTTGCAGTGAGTTGCTTTTTATTTCTGAGATCAAAACAACAGCTACTGAGCAGCTCATCTGAAAGAATTTTCAGAACATTCTGTAACTTGCTGCTCTTTGTGGTGAGTGTTGCAGCCATACTGTAGATTACTCTGCCTGGATACTGCCTCCCATTGAAAATTTGAGTTATTTTAACAATAATTGCACTTTTATTTTCACACAGAAGATGCAACCACTGGTATATGTGATGCTGTTCTAACAAACACAACAGATGGCAAAAATATGATAATAGTCATGGAGCTCTCATATGCCACAGCTACATTTCTTTATTTGTATCATTTTATCTGACATTAATAATATTTTTCTTCAAATAACATCGAAAACTCCCACTTTGCTATAAAAGTTACAAACATTTTGATCCTCAGTTTCATGAAAACCAAGTAATTAGTTAAAAATTCATTAAATTAAATCAAATCCATGTCCATATATACTTAACATTAAACAATCTATTAGTAAAATTTCTCCTAGTAACTACAGCTGTCAGTCCTAGCTATACAGAAAGTGGAAGTTTTAATGCAGGTAAGAAGTAAGTCTGTACACTGTATGCTGTCATAGCTGCAAGTGGATAAAATATTTCGGACATCAAATGTTATATGACACAACTGAAGTTATCAGCCCTATGATCCTCATTAAGACAAAACCTCATGAATGCCAGGAGGAGTTTAAACTGATTAAATACTGTGACATTGTAGCAACACCTAGCTCATCACTTCATTTATCACAAATTACATGGATAGAGTTCTTAAATATTGTAACTTAAGATGTTCTGCTGGGCATCTCAGATAGGTAAAATGGAATTCAGCTCTCACAGATAAAGCCTGGGCCTCCTTTGTCCTGGAAAGCTACACAATTGCAATGACTTTTTGCAGCCCCAGAAATGTATCTTACACCTTATTTCACCTTGTACCAAGTTTCTTTATGGTTCTCTCCATTCCCTAGGATTTTACTGAACAATTTTAAAAGGAGTCCCAGAAGTTCCCCACCAGCAGCACAGGGTACCTGGTCAGAGAAACCTGTACATCACACACAGGCAACACACAGAACCCTTCAGCCTGAACATTCAGAGCAGGCTCTTCCATGCAAATTAAGAAACAGCCACTTACATATAATGACAGAGATGAAAACAAAACCGACCTGATCTATCGAATGAATCATCAAATACAACTCTGCAGGTTTTCCCATTATTGAGGATGGTCTTAGCTGCACCGGGATCGTAACTAGCAAACCATGGTAGTAAAGAACTATCATAATGCACCTCTTTGTTATTGATTTCAATTGGTGACTGATGGCGTCCTTTTGCAAAAGGGTAATTTTTGTGCCACTGATCCGGTCCTACAAAAAAGTAGAGAAGTATCATAAAAATCTTTTCCAGAGAGATATGACTTATACTTGCTACAATTAATCCAAGCTTGGCTTTGCTTAAATACAGAACATAATTTAAGTGTATTAATAAGTAATTACCGAGTTGTTATCCATGCCCTATCAAGACTTTCACTGTATAAAAGGCAACCAGACTGATTTCTAGCTGGAATACTGGATACTTCAAGTCCTTCAACAGAAGCTAAACTCTTACACCAACCTCAAGACTAACTACTAGGAGACTGATAATATGCCAAAGAAGAAAACCAGAGGTGTATACTCCAAGTCCAGCAGTGGCTAGAAACATGATACACCCAAATGATTCAAATGTGGCACCATGTAGCCACATGCAATGAGAAAAGGCCACTTTTCTCTGAACATGCCAAGAACGTGGAGCATGGACTTAATTAGCATTATGGTTTTACCGACGAGTTCATGTGGGAAGAGCCTGACCAATGCTGAGCTGCTCTTGCTTCAGCAGGGGAGAGTGCAGAACAAGAGATCACCAATACCCCAACCTCTCCAGGGAGGCGGGGCCTGCAGCCCAGCACTGCTCTTCCCGCATCAGGGCTAGCCTAAAGCCGGATTTTACTACGTCCATTTTTAATTTACATTAACCACAGGAAAACTGACTTTATTTAACTTAAAGACCCCCTGCCATTGACCTCTCCTTCCACCAGCTTCGCCTCTTCCGCGCCTGCGAGCGACAACCGAGCGGCCTCGGCCCCGCCACCTGCAGAGCCCCGGGCCCGCCCGGAGCCCGCATCCCCCGCCACGCTCCCTCGGGAAGCGGGGCCCCGCTTCCCCCGGGTTTCGGTGCCGGGAGGAGCGGGCCGCTCACCGTTGTCGCTGTCGTAGCCCCAGGGGTAGTAGTTGGGGTTGATCATGGTGCGGTGCCGGCGGCTCTGGCAGGACAGCGGCCTCGTCTCACGGCGGCTTTTTATAGACTCCCGCCAAATCCATGCCCGTCCCCGCCGCCCGAGGGCCGGGAGGGCCCCGGGGCGGGGGCGGGGAGAGCCGCCCGCCCGCCCGGCTGCCGCTGTCCCGGGAATGCGGGAAAGGAGCCGGGCCGGGACAGGGCCGGGACCGCCCAGCGAGGGGAAAGGGCTGCCACCGCCTGCCCCGGAGCCCAAGAGATGGGAATACAGAAGAGCACGAAAGGCCAGCACTAGGCACAGGCAATGTAGGAATAGTTTTCAAATTCCAGTGAGATATGTACGCATCCATGCGCGGACTCGCAACCAGATCAGCCGGGAAGGTTTAGCCTGGCTGGCTGCTGAGATGAAATGTGCGGGTCGCAGGCAGGCTGGCGTGGCGTTTTATGGCTGTTTGCAGGAAGCCTCCTTGGCGTAAGGCCTGTCCGGCTGGGAGAGGCCGGGTGTCCCCCCAGCAGACCCGCTGCAGCCGTGTTTGCCCCTGGGTGCGCGGCACAGCGCGGAGCCAGGGAGCAGCAGGGGGGCAGAGGATGAGTCCAACAGCGTTTGCTTGTAAATGGCTGTCACAGGTTCACACCCTTCCCCATGAAATTCCCGTGTGTTCGCCTGGGTTCCAGCGCTGCTCCCTGCTGTGCGGTCTCTCGTTGCCTTCATAAACAGCTTCCCTGCAAAAATTCAGTGGCATTATTTGCTCCACCCTTTAAAAAGGTGCTGCTTCCTCCACTGCGAGGTTTCTTGGTAAGTGGAAATCATTAAACTAGTTGAAGATCCAGTTCCTGCCAGCTCCAGATAAAATCGTTATTATCAAATTAAGCAAAGGATTTGTTTGTTTTGCTTCAGCTCTAATTCTCCTTTCATTTAGCAGGGTGTTATGCATCAGATTGCACTTAAAATTGTAAGCATACTTGCTAACATGTTCCTTACGTGACACACAGAAATCAAATGACTTCTAAAAATATTTGTTACTCTGACACATAGGGAATTGCCAGATTAGATAGAGAAGGCAGAGGTTAGCACCGATGGTGTAAGAATGGATGAGGGGCTAAGTAGAAGACAAAACACTGGGTTGAAAGGTGAATTTCTGTGATTTAAATTTTAGAAGATTTTCTAGAGAAGGAGTGAGTTTATTTTACTTGCTAGTAATGAAGTGAGGGAAAAAGTACAAGTTGGTTGAAGGAAAATGGAAATGGCACAGGATGGAAGTGTGGAGTCATCGTGCAGAAAAAAGCTCAGTATCCCTGAATGTTGTGTAATCTACGGTGGGTGAAATTTAGTAGCTGAAATGCTACACGGTGGTCTTGAATCATAACCCTGGCTCATAGATTTTTTTCTGATACAAAGAGGAAGTGAAAGAGAAGGAAGAAGAGTGGGTCTGTTGGTGATAACATGTGAATAAGCATTACCAGGCAGGAGCTGCTCACAGAAAAACCCAGGAACAAACCAAGGACATGTGGCTGGAGCTGAAGAGACCCTGGTATGACCTCTGAGACAGGTCTGTTGGCTTCATGAAGCTGAATTACGATGAACTGCAACAGGTGCAGGGGAGACAAGGCCATTAAAGAGCCTCTTTTATAAGAGGAGACTATAAAAGCTTAGTATAGCAAACAAAAGCTTGCATAGCAAACAAATGGTAAGAGGGTGACAGCTGTATTTCTATACACTTCATCAGAGAGGTAAACACCAACAGATTGTATGAGTTATTGAAGCTAAAGAGAACTGTTGGCCAATGAACAATTACATATAACTTTGCTGTGAACAATTTGAGGCAAGATAACAGATGAAGGTTTGGAATGACCCAAGGTATTCCAGTGACTTTGCAATAGTAAAAGTGGAGACATGAACAAGGTACACAGGAGCTTTGTATTTATGTCTGACAGAACACATACTATTTTCTACCTCTTCCTCAGTTTTCACATTCATTTCTGAGCATCTTCTCACTGCCATGACCCACAGACAAATCTCCAGACTGAGAGCATGTGACATAAAAGTACTGTGTCTTTTAAACTGACTTGAATGGACAGATTTGAGGTTGTAGTTTACGGCCTGGGTAGGAAGACTCAAAATTTTTAGATACTGAAATTTCTGTCGTGGGCTCTCAGGCACAGCAGTTTTTCAGAGCTGGTGTTTGTTTGGAACTCCTTGACATTTAGATAACCTAAAAACAATTGTGGAAAGAAAGAAGAAGCATTCTAAGAAAACATTTTAACATTAGACACTTTAATTCAGATCTTCAAATAAATAAGTTATTTCTGAGGAAAAACAAATGTCTTTCATATATCTTCTTTCACTGAACTCTTTTTCTCTAGGACTGGAGGGTCTCAAGAGGACCAAGTAAGACAGGAGGCTTTCTTCTGACTTCTGCTTTGGTTTTCTTCCTTATTCAAAACAGTGTTCTTACCCCTTCCCTCTAATTTTTACTCCTTTCCCCAAGCCTGAACATCCTGTGTCCATCAACATCTCTCTCCAGATCAAATACTCACTTGCTTCATTCTCAGAAAAGACCTGTGTAGAATCCCTTCAAAAACACTGTTCTTCTCTGCCAATAAAAAGAAAGCTTTCAAAAGTCTTTGGTGTGCTCTTCAATACTGACTGTGGTCTGTACAGGAGAAGTGTATTAAGAAAATGCACAGATGGCATAGAAGACAATGGTTGAGATTGAATTTGGTTTCAAGCAGCGGTGGTCTGAAAAGAGAAAGGAAGCAGCTCAGTCGTCAGGAACACTGGGAGTAGTTCCTGGTTACAAAGCAGAATAATGAGGGAGTTAGAAGTAGGATTCCACAATTCTTGATAATTCACCCCATGCACAAAAATCCCTAGAACCTTGACTTCCAACAAGTTTTGTAGTTCTTAAATCTTGATGAGACACAGAAAGTTACTTCAGGACAGGCCACCGGTCACAATTTGGTGGGTCCCCTCTCTGTGTTGTAACTAATAAATCTGCTGCTTTAGATAATATTAAAGTCAGATTTATAAAAAAAAAATGGTAAGACAGGCTTGGTCTCTAATTCTAAAGTGATTTAAAGGATAGTCATTGAGTTCAGAAAGAAGAGCATCAGGAAATGAGATTAAAATTCACCAGACAGCATCTATCCATAAAAAAATAAACACACAAATTCAATACGTAGATTCCTATGAAGTTTCTAGTTAGTTTGCCGTTATGGTGTTGCTGCAAGCATTACCCAGATGGCATATGTGCTGAAATGTCTCTGTTTAAGTGTGGATCAATCTGCTTATGTGTGCTCTGGCACTGAGTAAGAATGATGTCATCACTTCATAAAAGCAAAGTCTGCATGTCTGCTGTGAAAATCCCACAATTTTGTCACTCCTGTTCACTTAGGTATAGTTTATATTAATTTGCATTGAAGCGTTAGTCAGAATTAAAAGGACTAGTCCAGTATTAAACAGATGATTAGGTTTACCAGGATAATTTTCTAATGCTTATATAAACCATTTATTCTCAATCTTTGGTAGTAAGTGATGTGATAAAAGTCTTAAGATCCAAACACACATAAGGAAGAGAAACCCATGATCTTTATAAACTTAAACTGCAGTCCTGCTTCCCAGTCTAAAATTTTCCAGGTCTTGCTCTTTCTCTGGCCATGTTCACTATAGCATCGCCTTATTGGAAGACGTTTATGGTTCAAATGCCTTTAAATATTCCATGAAATAGTTTTGATGTAAGGTGAACCTCAGCACTTTAAGATTATGGTCCAGATCCTGCACCTTACCTACCTTTATAGAAGGACTGAAATATATCAGAACTTAAATAGTTCTGCAATATAGCTAGTGAGAGGCAAAGTCCTAGGACAGAAAGTGCAGCATGAATCCCCTTTCCATACATGTCATGGAGAAGTGCTCACAAAAGCTGCTTTGGTGTCAGCAAACCAAAAACTCTGAGGAACATGGTGGGAGGGTAGATCTGCAATTGTGAGGATCCATCAGCCAAAGCCTTGATACTACTGATGGTGCTGGGGACAAAGATACGAAAATTACTTCCAGAAATAGATGAAGAGGTTGTGTTTGCTCGTGTTTCATAACTCACTTCCAGAGAGTGGAGGAGGTTGCTATTTCTAGCAATCCTGACATAGCGATTCCTCCCAGATGACTTTATTTAGGCTTTGCTCAAGGGACCAGGAATTAGTGCAAGATCCTTGACTGATTAGCAGACTATCACCTTATATATTGTTTCCATCCTTCATTATTCACTTCTTTCAGATGCATCAGACAAAAGATCATTAATACAACAGCCTGTAGTCTCGTTTTGACCAAGTACAAGGATAATTCCTGTTCAAAGAGGCAAAGGCACATAGTTGGCCAAGAGATTTAGGCTGGGCAGTTATATTTACTTCTCAGACATATGCTCGGACTTTACACTTCAGATAGATATTTTTCCACATAATACTAATCACCTTTAAAACTAGGGATTTGTCAGTGAGGATGGAGAAATGTTTGAAGCTTATTCTGAATTTAGGTACAGGGCATTGACAAATATGCTTTAATAAAAGGCTGTTCATTTGAATCAGATTGATACATTCATCAATCTAAGAATGACTGTATTTCTCTGTAGTGTAATTGTGTCATCATTCCTGGATTTAGATACATGTAATTTCAAAACTCATCAGATCAGCATTTATAAATTTTGTTTTGATTATAAAAGTAAAATTATTCTTTCAGGTTATCTCTGTATCTCCCAGAGATCTCAGCAACTATGACGCTTTTATCTCTACCTACAAAAATTGCACATACTGTCATTTTGCTGAGAAAATGAGAAAAAAGAGACAACTCTCTGACACAAGCCAGCCACACAGAGGGTCAAGTTATAGAGTCAGTGAAAAGACTTTTAATGTGTAACCATAGAAGTTAATGAATACCAACAAACTTCTTGCATAACAAAAGAGTAAAGTTTAGGAAAGTTCTGTGGTACTTTTGTAACTTCTGTTATGAGGTCTTGGAAGAATCAGCTCCTCTATTACAGGATTCTCATCCAAAGAATCTTGTTCCTTGCATGTTCTTTTTATTTATAACTAAGTGAAGAAAGAAATACGGTGATTGAGAAAGTCCACTATTAAAACAAAAAAATTTCCTTTTTCCATTACCAGTAGGAACAATAGCAATTGCAAGTAAGATCAGACCTATTTTTCATCACATGCTGTCACTTACATAGCATACCCCAACTCCAGTTTTGACTTATTCATAAAAACAGTGATACAAACTGTTTCATTAATTCAAGCATTCTCTCCCAGATAATTTTTTTTTTTTTAATCTTTTTCTTTGCCTCTTCCTCCTTATCCTACATTGTTTGTACAAGGGAGAACAAGGCAGTGGAAAAGCACTGATCTCAGGAGCTGAACCTTTGCCAAAAGGCTATGCTTACTAAGGCCACGCTTGCTTCTCTAGTTATTTTCTGCAAGAAATGGAGAATGCCAGCTCACAATTTTACAGCTGTTTAACCCTCAAAATAAACTTTTAATATAATATTTACAAAATGCAACACAGACTAGAAGGAACAGAGGAGAGATCTGTGGCGAATATCCCACATATCTGTGGTTCCCAAATTGCAAGTAATGAGGGTACATCAGGTATTTCACACTATCTTCAGAGATTGCATCCAGAGCCCTTAAATGTTAAGTTTTGTGATTAATTTACATAACAGCTTAAGTAGCGGGAATTTCAAAGTCCTCTGAATATTTTGTGGATCACCAGGAGAGAGCAATAAAGTCATACTTAATATATCACCAGGAGAAATGAATGAAGTCCCGCTTCAAAAGAATGGCTATCAGCTGCTTCTGAAGGAAGCAAGCAAAGTTATCTATAGTTTTACTTGAAGAAAGGAAGATGAAGAAATAGTTCAATTGTTTTACCTTTATTGAATAAAACACACAAAAACTTGAAAATGATCACAGACAGAAGAGCGTTTGGCTTAAAAAATACTAAACAGACATTTGTCATTTCATTATTATGAGTCAACACAGTGGAATATTGCTGCTAGCAATGACATGATCTCTTAGGAAAGTGAATGAAACACCACTTTTCAAAAGGGTGTACTCAGAAAGTGACATTTTTGTCTTGCATCTATACGTGAAAAACAACCAATTGGAATAAAATCCCAGTGTTGTTAGTTTGTACTGAACTGGTGGTCAGTTGCAGTGCTACAGTAGGTGTGCTATTCAACCTGAAAAATATGCATATGCAATAGAATAATGCTGACAAATGGGAGGCACTTTAGTACCTGTGATATATATAAGCTTGCCTAAAACTAACCTTAATAGAAAGATCCAACCTCAGAACTGTGGCATATTTCAAAAAGTGTTGGGATCAGCATCGCATAAGCCAGTTGGCTGAATGTTATGACATCATGTTGATGACATTTCTCTCTGCTTGGAAGTAATGTGATAAGCATGGAATGGGCAGCACCATAGCACTCCAGTAGCCTAAATAACTCCACAGTTTTCTGCAGATCAAATAAACAGCCAGCTGGCCACACCAGTTAATATTGTTCTGCCCAGCTATAAATTGAATGTCTTCCCTATTCATCTTCCCAATTAGGCATATTTACTGATAAATTACTGAGTGATTTATTGGCCAAGCAGCAAGACAGAAGAAGGAAATAAAGGGAAGAAGAGGGAAATGAAGCCTCTCATGTGCCATAAGGAGAATGGGAACTCAGCCTGGGTTACAGAGACTAGTATAAATCCTTGGGGCAGGCAGAAAAGAGAAAGGGGGCCAAGTGGTAAGGAACAACAGTGAAGAAAAAAAAGTAAAAAAAATCTTGGTGGTACAAGAATTATTTGCCTGATAGAAGATAGGCTGGTTGCCAGGAGTCCATAAAATAGTGAGGAGAAAATGAAGGCAGATTACAATGTTTGTGAGTGGAGAAGTGACAAGACTAAATGGCAAGGTCAATAAATGCATCCTGTAGAAATATTGATGCATTGGTAAAATGC
The DNA here is from genome assembly GCF_030490865.1 of Poecile atricapillus. Taxonomy (NCBI): domain Eukaryota; kingdom Metazoa; phylum Chordata; class Aves; order Passeriformes; family Paridae; genus Poecile; species Poecile atricapillus. The sequence goes on along the minus strand of NC_081250.1, from coordinate 127,010,368 downwards.
TCCAGTATATACAGAGTCCCCATCCTTGAAATTTTGTACACCTATGATCAAAAAGAGACAAGTCAAACAGATAATGGCAATTTAGATTGACTTTATTCACATACAATGAACAAGATTTGGTCCACCAGAGTATCCATTACTTTTCTGGAAGGAAATTTAATTTTTCTTATTACTTGCAGAACTTTAACTACCTGAACAATGGCACAAAATATACCCTCAGCAAGTTCAAGGATGAAGTCATGAGCTGCTATCTAGAGGAGCCCAGACAGGCTGAAGAAATGAGCTGACAGGAGCCTGAAGTAGTTCATCAAAGGCACTGCAAAGTCCTGCACCTGGGGAGAGTGGACTGGGGCTGGCCAGCAGGCATCTTTGCACAAGAAGGTGTAGAGATCCTGGTGGACACCAAACGAGTTGCGACAAGTGTGTCCTTGCTGTGGTGCACACTGAGCTGCACTAACAATAGCACAGCCAGCAGGTTGGCAGGAATGATAATTTCTACCTTCAACACTTGTGCAAGTAGTTCTAGAATCCAATTTTGAGTGTGTTTTTGCTAGAAAGACGTTGAATAAGCATTGGAAGTGCAGTGGAGGGTCAGAAACACAGTGGGCTGGAGCACCACAGGCAAGGAGAAGCAGAGCTCACTAGATTTGCTCAGTCAGTAGAGCAGGCGAAGATATACCTACATTAACTGTGTTTCAGTGCAATGCCAGACTGTAGAGCAATTGCACCAAATTACAGAACTGTCTTGGAATTATTGTTTTGTGTCTTGAGCAAATATGAATATAATCTACCTTCTATTTCAGTAGGGAATGTGTGGAAAATAAAAAAGCAAAACAAGAAGCTGCAGAAAGTACCATATTGTTTGCAGCGGGTTGTGCATAGCATGCCTGGCACTGTGCAAAAGGCATTCACACTGTGCTTTTCATTGGGCATGCCATAGTTGGTGTGGCATGTTAGAGCCAAGAAGCCAGTTTGTCATATGCCTTCCACTCCACTGAAATTTGTGCCAGGCAATGGAAAACATGGTAGGCATGAATGGAAACCTATCAACAGCGAGATCTTTGCCAAAATAAGAAAAACAACATACTGAGTTTAATTTTTTTGCTATTATGTCACAATCCTCATTTTCCGCCCACAGTTTTTATTGTCAAGGAACTGATACTTAGAGACTAGGAGTAGATAGCTCTATAAAATATCTTTCTGCCAGGATTTATTATGGTTTTATTGCTACTCATCTGCAAAATCAAAGGGCTGCTATGGCACACTCTGCTCCACCACTTATATTATTTAAGAGTCCACATAGACAAAAATCTATGCTGAAACAAGAAAAAAAAAAGAGTATATTTTGTTAGTATGGGTATTTTTGTCATGTTTGTAGGTAGAAATTTTTATACACGGATAAGCTAGAAATAAAAGCCCAAGTAAACCTATCTAGGTGAATGTTAAAAATGTGTTGGCACTCTTGGCTGGAATGCGGGTAAAACACTTGGCCTATTTCAGCATGTGTTCCCATCTACCCACTTTGCAATGCAGTGCAGCTACAACACATAATTGTGAGCTCATTTGGATACTTTCTGAATGCCATCCAGGCATTTCTGTCAACTGCTTTGTTTTGCCTGCTACCTTTCAATTCCTTTCAAAGCCCTGGAAAGTACTTGCTTCTGCAAGCACACACACATGCACATCACCCATGTTTAACCGTGGAGCCAACAGGCTTACTGCAGTGACTGTACAGCAGTTTTAGGTGGAACAACTGCAGCATACCCAAGAAGCATATTACTAGATGGGTGGGGAACCATCTTAGGGATAACAGCTTGTGCCATTGGCAGAGTTGAGATGGCAGTGCTGGATAATCCAGAAACATGCATTTCTGTAGAAGGATTGCACCTGTAAAACTCTTTCTGGCGGTGAGGTGAGTCAACCAGACAGCTGCCTAGTACAGGGAACTTCCAGGAAGTTCTTCAACTCTGTCCGCTTGCTAGGACAAAAAAATCCAACAAATCCACACTGGCTATGCTATTTCAGTTTGCAGCCTGCAGCGACCATCTCCCGTGCAAAGACCAGACATGGGTAAGCAAGAAGGCATCACCAGGAGAAAGGTGGAAGGTGTCCCCCCAAATCCTGCATCCATAAGGCAAACTCTAGAACAGACCCTGCTGCTAGAGAGAGACAACCCTGGCACAAGTCAAGCAGTAAGACAGCCATTGAGACAGGCTGGCATAATCTCTGTAGGTCTTATTAAGTACATACAAAAGAACAAGGAGGAAGCCTGTCCACAGAAAGACTTGATGCTGAGTGTATAACACTGATTCATAGATTTTGGAAACATAAGCAAGAGGGACTTCTGGTCTGTGGCCAGTGTAATCATGTATGTGGAGATGGGTTTAGCCTTATGGTGAAGACTCTGCCATTTCCCTCCCCAGCTGCAACCAGGGGTGTCTTCCAAGTTAAGTAAGTGTAAATAAGTAATTTGCATACTTTAATTAAGTGTCCATGCAGTAATGGAAATATTACAACCAGATCATAAATTCCAGCAACTGCTAAGAGGATAAATGGATTACACAGAGATTCCCTGTGACAAGGCACAGACAGGAAGGCTTCTGCAGGTAATACTGCTTTGTGCCCTCTCCATTTGGACTGTTTGGCAAAATTCCACATCCTAGTTTAAGATCATGTGAATGTTCTCACACATTGCCTTCACCAGCTCCAACTAGGGAAGCCTGACATTTTTGTGCATCAGATAGAGCACACAGTGAATCAGAAGCTGGAGCAAGGAGATGTTCAACAGCTTGTCTTCTTCTGTCTGGTTATAACCAGGCACTGCTATGGTGCTTATTTACTGGTCACAAAAATTTCTCCATGCCTGCATAAATGGAATTCATCTACTCTTTGAGTTCCCTTGCTGACATGGAAATATGTGCACCCACATTCATGAAGTCTATCCAGGCAACAAATTTTAGTGCATGTCTTTTATTCAACAGCTCAGTCACAGTGAATATTGCCGAGTGAAGAGATTGCTTACTTGAACAGGTGCATCAGGAACTGGACCCTGCATACTGTGATGTAAAGATACAAATACAAGTAATGGATTCACTGTTTAACTTGAAGTTTTATAGTTCTATGCATATTGTTGCCTAGATGCTATTGTCAAGTTGTTCCAGGAAGATCTTTTAATTTCCTGATTAAAGACATTTTAATGCAGTAAGAAGAAAAAAAAGAGCTCTAATCTACTGTTGCTTTTGGTTCAGCATTTAAACAAAAACACCAGCAAACACCAAAAATTTATGTAAAAATGGCAAACCCTTCAGTCAGATTCTGTAAAAAGGCAACATGTTCTTCCAGCGGAGTGGGTGACAGAGACTAACTAGGACAGCCAAGCTCAGCAAAGTAGCAAAAGCAGCGGATTTTGTCAGAATTCCAAAAATGACTGTTTAATGGCAATGCTTACTTTAATTAACTTTAACTAATACAATTTTAATTGTTGTATATTATTAAATATTAACAATTAAAAAAATCAAATTGATTGAAACATAAATCAGAAAGCAAACCTCACCATAATGCAGATCATATCCAGGGTAAAAGGTCACAATCAGAGTCAAGCACTGAGTTGCTTTTATAGAGAACTGCCAGTCAAGATTGTCTGCAGTGGACTTTTACCCATCACCTTTAAGATGAGGAGAAGATATCTATATACAAAGCAAACATTATGAATTTGCGGTTTTGAGGCTATGGGAAGAACATATAGGAAAACTGGTTGGAAATGTTCAAAATATTTTATCAGACTTCTTACACTGCCATTAAAATAGTCTGATGATGGACACCAGTATAAGAACATAATTATTTTCACTATTAATTAATATTATACCATATTTATGGTATATAATTTAATGTAAATCCTGGCACAATTATTACCTTAAACGCAGGAGAAATGTTCCACAGCCTCAGCTTTATTTAGATCACACTGACTCTATCCCTTTTGCAGAATTTTTCAGTGGTGGAAGTTACAGCAAAATGCTCTACGATATTAGGCATGGAAAAGTATTTCTTCTAAACTTGCATTACCTACCTTTCTCAAGAGAGACAATGAAATCAGTGTTTCAATTATAGGTCTTACACACTGTTGGGCAACAAATCAACTTTCATCTGTTTATTCAAGGGTCAGTAGCATTTGCTTAGCTGTAAATTTAGACAGGCTGCTGACACTGTTGCCATTTGTTGCTCAATGATGTCTGACAAGAAAAAATATTTGATGATTATATTCTTTCTCCAGCAGAGATTTATTACCCAGACAATTCACAACATTGTGGGAGCTCTTAAATTAGGGCTTAATGACTGGTAGCCTGCAGTGTTAACAAAGACTGTTCTGAACTGCACTGTTCTCTGAAAGAAGCGAAATAATACAAATAATAGAAATGTCTTTCTTTTTTAATTGAGTGTAGAAATTATCATAACCAGGAAGGATGATTGACACATGTGCAGAGAGAAAAGGGCTATTTAGACTGAAATTTCTGTTCAGCCAGATATTGCTAGTATGAAGCATGTTCTGCAGTCTTGGTCTCACAATTACTCAAATCAGCAACCATTCAGCACACAGCAGTGGGAGATTTTCACCTGTAACTCCTCTTACGTTTTCATAAGATTCTTTGGGACTTTAGCAATGCAATTATCCTCAGCCTATAAAAGCAAAAGCGCGTACAAACATAAACTTTGCATGAATAAACATGCAGACAAAATACAGAAGATTTTAAATAGAAATTAATACCAATCCATTGCTGTCAATAATTATTTAAACATCAGACCCTGTAGCTTATGGTCTTCTTAAGCAAGAAGAACTTGGATAAACTGCATTTGTTTCAATGCTGAGTTGTTTGTGCAGGACTAGAAGAATTTGCACTGCCCAGACCTCCTGTTAGCTGATAGTGGTGTCAGGAAGGTGACTATTGAAGAACTGGCTCCACCGTGTGGGCTCTGGAAAATGACCATTACAAGCCAGGCAAGAAGCAGCATCCTTCACTTTAGTTTTCAGCAAGGATGTTTGTGTCGTCTATGGGGTGAAGGTAGGATGAATCGTGGCAATGCCAGTTAAAAAAAAAAAAAAAAAAAAAAGAAAAAAATCATGGGAATTGGAAGAATAAAAAATTTTAGTCTGGTAAAGATCTACTATCTTCACCATAAAGGTCTGAGGCAACTGGTCCATGTTCTTGGTGGTCTAGTGCTGCAAGTAAGTTGGTCTAACTCCAGGAAGGAGTCTCAAGTTCTTCAACAGTTTTCTGACAGATCTTCTGCAAGATATTAGTAACAGTAACAGAGTGACAGTGTGCTACTCAAATTTACCAAAGGCGCTTTTCTTTCCTAACACCTACTGCATATTCTGCTTACTGATGGCATGACAGAACTGCAAAAGCAGGAGTTAATGTCAACCTCTCACTTGAAGAATTAGTGGCAGAATCAGGGAGACTTACTTTGAGAATTCCCATGCAGATAACATTCTGTTGATGCTTCCTGCACCGGTTCAAAGTACTGATGTGGTTCATTAGTGACTGAAACATTTCTGTTGCTTACCTGATGACATCATTCCTTCCAACCTTCCTGTTGGATTTTCCCATAGAGAGGCAGGATGCTATCTCCAGGGAGATCTCGTGAAATGGAGTACTCAACAGAAGGGCTGCAGTTTATTATGCCAATCTTTTTGTTTTCTGAAGCAGAGACAACTCCATGTGTATGAAGTTTGCTCTACTGTCCTACTCGATTTACCATCTCACCTAATGGTAATTTTCATTCTCACATATATACATATTCCTATGAACCCTTCTTTATTTGGACTCATATTCTTCACAGCTGTCTTTTTTGAAAGTGAGGTATTAATTTAGACTGTGGACTTCTATCTTCACTTCATCAGTTTTCAGTACAAATTGCATTTCTTTCTTCTCCATCCTCCTGTTTTACAGAAAATTTTCCATCTACTATGTAATTTTAAAAAAAATAATGGTCTAGTGGAAGGTGTCCCTGCTCACGGCATGGGGGTTGGAAACTAGATGGTCTTTAAGGTCCAGCTCAGGCCTATGATTCTACAAGTGTTTTTCTCATTTAAGTTCATGGACATTCTTGCAAGTATTGTACTATCCAGTCCAAATATAGTCAAAATTTTCTATAATATCAATACTCTGTTGGTGTTTATTTCCCCAGTAATATCACAAGTTCTCCATCTGTATTCAAATCTGTTTGTGTGTTTTAAAACTCAACAGTTGTTCTGTCTCTCCCTCACAAATAACCCTGAGTATGTTAATTTAATTTAATTTTATTGCACTTTTTTGCAAATCAACATATACAGCAGCCATAAACTGAAGATGCTTTAAAAAATAAGTTTTAAAAAAACCCCTTGAGTCTGATGTGATCTCTGATTCGTTGTTGGTTGTATATTACCTCTTGGGGAGTGAGGAATGTTATAAAAATTTCTATTAAATTATTAGGATTGAGAATCTTATAAATGTTCCGTCAAATTCTTGGTCTTGGAAATAAAATAATTCCTGAATACATGCTTGTTTTTTTCCAGGCACAGAGGAAGCTCTTAGCAGCTTCTCAGAAAAAATCATTTCTGTGGGTGGCTTCTTCCCTCTTCACTAAATGTCAATTAATGCAAAACTAGCACAATGCTTTATGCTCCAATATTGACAAAGATAAATGCCAGAATTCATTGAGATGAAAGGCAGGTAGACAAAGTGGTACACACATCATACAACTGCTCCCTTTGCTGGGGCATGGGACAAAACGCCTCAGGAAGAAATAGATACTGTTTTCTTTTGTCCGACTCCCTGACAATATGAACGTTCTTCAACACTGATTACTCAGCAGAAAAACATCAACAAGGATATCCAGGAGCATCTTTCTTTGAGATACAGAAAAAGAAGATATTTGTTCTTTTCATTTTGTAGTAGAAATGCAGAATCATAGCTGGTTGTACACAAGGGTCATACCAGGAATTCACAGTTCAGTTACAAATTTACACATGACTGAAAGATGGTGACAACTGTTTCAGTTAACAAAGAAGAGCTTTGAAACTATAGGAATAAGCTTTTAATTTTTCTAGTAATATCTCTTGTAAGGTGTGGGAAACAGGGAAAGTTTAAGCATTTATCAAAACCTAATAGGTGTTAATTAATTTGAATAATTTGGCTACCCTGCTGTAATTAATATATACATTATAGGCACTGAATTCATAAGGATTTAGTGCCCCAGAATGATTAGGGTAATTTTTACTGTTTGTTTGGGTTGTTTTTTTTCTCTAATATACATGAGGCAGCAGGATTACAATCCATATATTCTGATTTTGTCACCAAGGTAATCAAGGTTGAGCTACATTATTTATCAAAGGATGAAAGGCAATGGAACAAAACTGTGCACTTTATTCTTCAAAACTTTAAAGCATATTTGCAGTGAAGATGATGCTTTTGTATAATAGTAGTTTGAAGACAATGGAATAAGAGGAGATGCATGAGGAAGCAATATAAATTTCAGACTGTATTTTCCTTTTTACCAACATGCAAACCAAATATTGCTTCTTGGAACCAAAACAGCTATTTCAGTAGTTCATAAACTTCTGCCTATTCTACCTTTCAAAAGCAGTGGAGGAAACACACTAAATACTAACATACATAAAACATAAACATATTAAACTTCAACAGCTAAAAAGTACTAAAATGTCTGTCTCCCTTAAATTACAAGCATAGGTATCAAAGAAAGGAGCAGCAAGGTTTTCTACTAAGTTCTTGCAACTTTCAGTCATCACTTAGCATAAAAACAGCAATCAATTTATTTTTTATGTAAGTCAATTTATTGATTCTCTGAAGACATAAAAGCAGTTATTTCAAGTGCAGACAACTAATCTTGTTTTATTGCCTCAATAACAAGAGATTAAAACATCACAGTCAATGGCTTTTAGGTCAAAAGATTCAAACCCTTGTCTCAGTTCTTTGTGTGAAAATTTTCCCATCACCAATATCAACTGCATATGGATATGAGAAGAAATTTTACACATAAGACATAGTACAGTAGAGAAAAATTGTTGCTTATGAGCTTTCTGTAGTAACATTTTTATGTGTTGAGAAGATTTACAGATTCGGGAGTTTAAAGAAGATCTGAGGGACTCCTAAAATCAATACCCTTGCAAGTGCTGCACTCATAATATCAAAAGCTGATCTTATGATAAAATTAGGCCAGTGCCAAAACATTTGTAAACAGGATTCAATCAATACTTTAGCTTCTATTCACATTAACTTAGTTTTTAAAAATAAACTGCTTTATACTAAGCAAAATACATTCCTAATAAACTAAAATACTAATTTTCAATGTGAATTCAGAAATCCTTAGAACAATTCTAAATGAATGAAAAGGATCAAAAATCTTGTCTCAGTTTCATTTCTGGATTCTCATTGAATTGTGCTGATAATAACAGCAGAATTTGTCCAGTGTTGCCGATTCATTACCTCCCTGCTGGAGCATCATTTTTCTAGTGAAGGTGGAAAGTGAAATAGTTAAGGAGAACTGGGAAATGCCTATTACAGCCATTTGTAGACCTGTTTTTTTCAGGCTTTGACACATCCCTTATAAATGCTGCTGTGAACATGTTTGTGTCAACATCTCCAGAAGAACACCCACTACTACCTATTGATGAGTTACAGGAACACAGAGAACCCAGAAGCTTTCTGTGCAGCAGGATTTACGCACCACCTTTGACCATCCCATCTCCTGTAGGTCCAATACTGAATAATCCCCTGGGTGTTGAATATAATGTAGATCTTTATTCACATGATCTGTATGTAGGTTCAACATCGATAGTACCTGTACACTGAAATGGTAAAGTTTATATGTTGAAGGACAGGGGAAGTTGATTTAGATGTTTCTGTCTGCCAGTGATTCCTTGTTTGGATCATAGTTGAAAGCTGATGTGTCTCCCCAGAAAGAAACTGAGCCAAACAGAATCCACTTATATTCTCCAGATACAGAGTCAAATAAACACTTAACCTGGATTTTTCACAAGTGGGGATGACAAATGACACATATGAGTCATGCAGAAAGATCCTTTCTATATGCAACAAAATCCCTAATAGGCGAAACCATTAAGGTGTCAAATATAAAAAGCAGGCAGAGCATCAGAAATCCATCATTCAGGGAGATAACATAGAGCAGCAGAAGAAAGGAACTTCCCCCTCAGCAATACTAAAGCTGGTATACTAAATACAAAGCAATATGATACCAGCAGGACTCTACACTGGATGGGTGAAGTAACAGCAGCAGTTAAAGAAGAAATGATCAAATACGGCAGCAGAAAGACATGGCAAAGACAGTACATGCTGAAAAGACAGCAAAGTCTCTTTTCTTCTTCACACAGAAACTGAGTATGCCTGATTTTACCCTCAGAACACTAATCTAATCTTGGATAAAAAACTATGAGCAAGACAGGGAAGGGAAAATCTGGTATGTTAAAGGGTACTTATTCTATGGATATCTCCTCTGAGGGTGGGGTGTTTGAGCAAGATCACAGTGTACAAACAGGCATTTCCCTTGTGTTCATCTACTGTTACTTCTGCTTTTCTGAACAACTGGTTCAATTTTTTGCATTACTATATTTTCTTTGAAATTAACTAAATATTGAAACTGAGCCTATTTTTCTTACAAGGCAGAGAAGTGACTATAAATGCTGAGGCCTTTGTGGTCAAGAATCATTACTTTTCACATTTGCTTACTGTGCTTAGTATTTGCATACAGTATTTTTCTGCTTTTAAAAACATTCACTTTTACCACTCAGAATTTCAAACTGAGAAACACAGACCTGTATCCAGAGGAAAAGCAGTAGACAGCAAAAACTAACTACACTTTTGTGATGTAGGGATTTTCTCACTCAGGTTCAGCAGAATGAGACTTGAGATTTTACTTGAATGAGGCTTTCACGATCCTGCCCTTCAGAGGCTGCGGTGGGCGCCAGTTGTCAACAAGAGGACTCATGGGTTCATTCTCATCATTCTTGGAAAGGCTACGGAGCTTTGCCATCTGCAAGGAAGAAAAATTCAAGTGTCCATGTGGAAGCACTGTGGACCTTACTGCCTAGAAAAATCTGAGATGAAAAAGGAATTTTCTCATATAGTGACAAGCACACAATGACAATGACAGTCTCCTAACAATACTGAGATTACTGATGAAGATTTCTGCAGCCCAGGAGTTTGCATTGTTTCTGTGGATCTTCACAATCCACAGAACAGTTCATCATCTGCCCCTTTCCTGGGCTTCTTTTGGTGTTGTCTCTGATTCAAAAGCACAGTGTGTTAAAAGAAGAGGGCCCTACTGTGACCCTGACAGAGCTGGACTGCAGGCAAATACCTTGTGAAAATACAGCTATCTGTGAAGAAGGATCCAGACCTATGTCAGTGCAAGGCAGTGGTCGAAAAAGCTGGTGCAGAAGTTTGTATTTTGATCTGCAAGGCAGAGATATGCCAACTGGATCATTAAGTTGAATCATGAATTCAGAACTCAGCTGCTGTTATTAAAACTAACTTAATTTCAGTGTTGCTTTGTTGATTGTTAGCCCTTCATCCAAATGCAAAAAAAAAATATTTTGAAAACATCCATTTCAGTAGGAAGGATATATCCTGACTTGTATTGCTGAAGCAGAAAGTGATATAAATAGCCAAAAGTTTTGACACAAGAACTACAAAGTCACCTTACCCAGACAGACTTTTTTTTTTCTCTGTAAACGCACATTCGAGCTATGTGAATGCAAGTGGTATATTAATCCGTATGTATGTTCAGGTTTGCAGGTTGTAGGTTGTTTGATCTTTCTCACTGACAGCTTTTGAGAAGTCAAGATCTGGACCAGCAATTTCTTAAACCAGGAAAGCAGCAAAATATTAGTCTCACTTGCCACTTAATTGTAAAACACGTAGAATGAACTGAGGCTGCTGTCATGGCTGAATTTTGTGGCTCAGGGGCACTTCTGCCTTAGCAGGTTTTTCTGGATCCCAAAAACCCCCCTGCTGAGGCTGTTCCAGGAAGTGTCCTGCAAAAGTGCCTGATTCTCAGGGTCAGTTTTACAGCCCATTTCACCAGTCTGTTCTGCAGGCAGTTTCTCACTGTCCACAGCTAAAGTTTTCCCCACCAAGAAGTGGGCTGGAGTTTACCTGGTCTGAGCTGACTTCAATCGGCTCCCTCAGGAGAATCCAAGTGATGCACTCCTCACAGGGGGGTGTGGTGAACGAACCGTGGTAGGTCCAGTAGTCCCGAGATTTGGGGAAAAGAATTGAAGGATCGAAGTGCAGAAAAGGAGCCTCCTTCCCCTTAGGGAAACAAAAAAATTCTCTGCAGTAACTCCAGAGATACACATCTTAAAAGTCATCAGTGTCTATGCTATTATAAAGGAAGCAATTAAATACCAAGATTCATGCAAGAAATCAATCTCCTTTTCTTCCTGTCAAGCACTTTCTCAGCAATTAATAATAACTGACATTTTGATTACATTAATAAATTAAAAGAAATTAAAAACTGAATTGTGTGGGATCAAAGCAAATTCATTTTTACATATCTCTGTTCTGGAATTATCAAAATTTTCTTTTACTTTGGGCCATTGGGATAAAAGTTAAAGCCTGTGGCACTGCTGGTACTGTTACCCTTTTATCCAACAGGACAGTGGCCAGGCATTTATCCCAGATTCATTACAGTCTTCTCTTCTATCTGGAGGAATTTAAATATGAACCTCTCTCTTCCCAACATTGTGCTCTAATTATATATTCATGGTGACATTCTCAGTCTTTTTTTTTGGCACTATCACACTTAGTGAAGAATTAAAATATTTCCTGTAAACTGAATCCTAAATATTTTACAATTTGAGGTGATTACCACCAGACAAGGGAGAAAGCAGACGTCAGAAAACATTTCCTGGTAAATCTGCCACCAAATAGAACAGTAACTCCACAGGACTGTAATGAATATTCCTTGTTCCCTCTGGGCAACAAAAACTAACCAAGGAAATGCAGTTCACTTCTCTATTGGTATTTTGGATGCAGTTCTGAGAAGGAAGATATATTATTCCTATTTCCTTCTTCTATCATGGAGAATCTTCTCTAGATTAGAACAAAATGAGTGGCAGAAGCTGAAATCGTTTCCATGCATCCCTGCACAAATTAAGAGTAGGAAAAGTGACTCCAATTATATCTTCCTGAAAAGATTATTCTGTAAATTCAATATGAATTTGCAAGTATATTCACAAAATTGTGCTTTGTCAGTCAATACAGCACAGTGACCAAGAAACTCCTCTGCCTATAATGCATCAGAGCAATTGAAACTGCTTGTGTGATAAATACACCAGTGATACCACCCATTAATCTTTCTGAAAAATAAGTAATCTTGAGAAAATGTGATGACAGAAGAAAAATAAGAAATAAAATACAACGTGTGGTTCTTTATGTATGCACTTATCTTTCTCTGCTTTATTTCAACTGTTGTTTTTTACAGAATTGCTACATGTAAATGGCAAAAAAAAAAAAAAAATTATATAGGCATTATGAGAGAAAGCTATCAAAAGAGATACCATTGACACATTGAGTCAGGGGCATGGATAGGGTTAAAAAAATAACCTTCAGTTCCCTCAGCAGAAAGAACTTAATTGCATTTGAAAACTGAGTTTAAAAAATAAAATTTATACAACTCTTACAAAGGAGAGAAGAGCTTTCAGGCTCAGACCTGCATGTCAATGGCAGTACACACATACATACATTAAATGCAAGGAATTCTAGTAAATTTGCAAGAAAATGCCTACAAATTTGGTGATCTGGTGGCATGTTCAAGGTGAAATAAAAAAAAAAGAATGACTTTTAGCATTATTAGAATCATAAAATTTATCATGAAGCAGAATTGCTGAAGTATACCTAGAGATTAAGTTTATTGTAAATGAGAATGCTAAATGACAATAGATGCAATATTGCAGTTCTCTGCAAATAACTCCCTTCAGCAGCTGTATCTATGCAATAGGTATTGACTGGTGCCTTAGATCATTAATTAAGCTGAAAAACAGTTTAGAATATATTTGCAATGCTATTTGTGCTAGTATCATAGGAAGAGAGAACTTAGGACTGGTGCTGAAACTGCACCATGTAATTTCTTTTATAGATACAGTTCCTTCTTAAAACTAATAATGTTTTTAATCTCCCTTACCCTGACTGGGACCCTGCTCTATAATTCCTACTAGTTTCTTCTCATTTTAGCCTAACTAAATTTCTGACTCTGCTATATGCATTTTTTTTAGCTACTGTTGTCTTCAAAAAGCATTTAATTTCTTCTTGGTATTGCCCCACTGGCATATTTTTTACAGAGCAGGACCAATAAAACTATCAATTGGGTATGCAAAGATTGATTAAAAAATCATCTTCCACAAGATTATTTGCAAAAGTCAAGAGTTAAATATTTAAGCAAAATAAAGTATCCTGCTCCACAGTCCAATGTACCATCTCTGTTGCTACTGTTTGGCATCAAAATGATGCCAAAATATGAACCTGAACTACTGATTCCTGCTTCTGTGGTTTTCCAGCTACATTATATCACAAAAATTGTTTTGATACCTTGGTCTTAATGTTTTCAATTTCTTCAAGAATTCTTTTCATCTCAGGTTTGGGAGTTTTTCCAACCTGTAAAGCAAAGCACAAATACTGTATCTTTTCATCATGTTCCACAGTATTTGAAAGACATTCAGTACATCCCATCTGTCACATTAGGCAACAGCAGTCTCAGAGAATCCAGTAGGGACTGACAGAAAACTATCTGTGTTCAAAGAACATCCAAAATAGCAGGCTCCAGTAGCTGGCTTTGCAATTTGAACGTGCTGAAGGACCCTACAAGGCATCACGTCTGTCTGAGGAATGGACTGCACCCTCAGCTTCACTACCCAGGGCTTAACCCTTGGCTCTTGCTTCAAAAGCAACCCACAGCCACTGCAAGATGTCTGAGCACTTGACAAAGCCTTGATTGCCTGAAGGGCTGTAGCTCCTGCAGACACTTCATTCTGCAGCACATACACAGTCAGATCAGACTTGATGTAAGACATGTGACAAATTGGTGTCTAGATGACCTCAAGCTATGAGGTCACTTTATTGCTTGTGTTCATGACATTTAGCACTGATAAAATCTTTGACATCCCAGAAGTGTAGAGGCAGTATGTGTAAGATGTACTGTTATTGCCATGTCTTGTTCCAAAATAGATTAACTTCAATTCCTCAGTAGGTAATTCAATCCTGTTTTAATAGTACCCCAAAACCCAGTAATGGAACATGACAAATTCAAAGAAAAGCAACAGCTCCTTCACCAAAGAGAAAGAAGGAAATAGGGAAAGAGGGCCAGAGAAGACAATGATACTACTTACTTTTCTAGACCTTTTGGCTGACCTTAGCATGGTTAATAGGAATATAGTGGTGTGCTTTGTAAGTTATGTTTTACAACATAAAACTTTGTCCTAAAATAGGCCAAAAGGAATGACAAAGGAAGAATAATTGAAGGACATAGTCATAGGGGAGAATCTGGACAGGTGCCGACCTTCAATTTAGACTAACCACAAGAGAAAAGGTCAGGTTGGCTCACAGAGTAATAGAATTAAAATGACACTGTGTCTAGTCTGTCCAGGGACACTGTAGCAAAATTAATTACATCCACTTGCTCTTGCTTGTACAAATGCCACTTACTAGTGATGAAACATTAAAAGGACACCATTCCTGGATCGTGTGTTCAAGCTGAAATGCTCACTTGCAGCTAAAAGGACTGAAGTTTCTGTAATTTATCACTTTTGGATTGTGTGCCCACTAGCATTTCTCAATGTCCTAGACCACATATATATTTGATACAAGTATTACTTACCTTCTGTTGAGTTTATAAAAAAATCAATCTGAAAATACTGGTACAGTATTATGTTGTTTAAAAGTTTATTTATTTCAAGGTTAGAATGTTCAATGATCTTATTTTACCATCAAATTTTTATTTTTTTTTTTGAGTGGGTTCATTGAACTGATTTTGATCCCCAGCTTGTGTGGAGTCAACAAGAAACCAGAGAAGGGAATCAGTCAACATAACCTTGCTGACAGGCAGATACAACACCTGCTAGCAGACAAAGGACGAGAGGAAACATTCAGCCTATGCAGACCCTCTTCCTCACCCAGTGCACACCACAGGAAAGGGCTGCAGTGCAGGAAAAAACAATGGTAACTTTTCCCCTTGCACTAGGGAAAGAGAAAAAATACAGAAAATTATAAAGACTGAATATTTGCTACTTACTTTCAGAAAAATGCCCACAACAGCTACACCATCAGGTTGTTTTAAAGCTCCAGCAAAATTACCATGTTTTGGATTCCAGTGCACCATATGTAACTAAAAATCAATTAAGCCTCAGTTATAAACACAATAAATTATCAACAGCACAATCTTCACTATAAATTAAATTAAGAAAATATTCTGGTACACAGTAAGTAAAGGAATGGACATGAAAAAGAAAACTGTGTAAGTATTTATTTCTTATTGCTGTTCCCATGCTTTTATATGCTCATGCTTTCCATAAAGCATTGCTTTGCATTTAATTGAAGCACAGGACAAAGAAAATGGAGCTTACCACACAATATCAGACAATGCAACTATAAATAGTTTGATCCAAGCACATGACATGCACACTTGCAGTGCATAAAACACCTACTGACATGCACTTCATCTCAAGTACATTTTTAGATCTTCAGGTGATGCAGATGTCGAGGATTTACACTGGGTTGTATGTAGTGCATATATTATTGGTTTGTATCTCTTACTGCTCTTGGCACATCATATTGGAAGGGAGTGGGGTTATAATCGGACGTTTCTTTCTCATATCCACGTCCAACAATGCTG
Organism: Poecile atricapillus; assembly: GCF_030490865.1. Classification (NCBI taxonomy): domain Eukaryota; kingdom Metazoa; phylum Chordata; class Aves; order Passeriformes; family Paridae; genus Poecile; species Poecile atricapillus. The sequence goes on along the minus strand of NC_081250.1, from coordinate 126,994,465 downwards.
TATTTTCAGGATGTATTTCGAATTTTTGAATCCCTGTCCAGCTAGAAAATCTCTAGCTCATGTATATAGCAACAAATGCTGCAACTAGCAGTGTGCAATTTCAGATTAAGGAGAATTTGGAACACAGTTACACGTGTTCTACACATATATATACACATATAGATACAAAATCAGTGTTTTTTTTAAAGCGTATTTAAAATAACAAAAAAAAAAAAATTGTCCTGAATTTAAACTAATTTTTCTCTGTTTCTTTTCTCTTGAGGGTAAGGATTTTAATGCTAAGGATAAAGTTGGAGCAACTATAAATCTTTGGCTGCAATGTAGCTAAAGTACATATATTCCAGGCATCCTTCTCCTGTCAATAAATACATGAGTACTGCTAACAAAAGTAACATAAAAAGTCTGTGCTTGAACTAGCCAAGAAATAGTTTGAGGAAGCAGATATTTTTTTCTCTTTAGTTGGCCACAAAAAGCAGAACACTAGCAAAGATTGGCTGTGCTTAAGGAATAGGAAAAAATATCCTAAGCCATCACCTGCAGTAATCTCTGCAATGTTTGTGCACATTGACCCTGAAAATATTTGCCTCAGTTTTGTCCTGCAAGAGGTGGGCAAAGCTTCTTCAAGCTCTGGGCCTCCAGAGTATAGGTGGAAGGCAGGAAAACACATACTGATTTTTGTGGGCATAGGTATGTATCTTGAGCCTAATCTCAAAGTGGAGGAAGGAGGCAGCCTTTGCTAGCAATTCTCTAGCATCAATAGTTAATTCACTTACATTTAGGACCTGAAGAAGTATTCAGGGCCTAAAACATTCATTAATTTTAACAAACTAGGACAACAGCCCTGCAGTGGTTTACATTTAAAACAAAACACAAACATTACATTTTACGTTGTTCCTGAAAATAAGCCCAGCTATTTTAAAGCAGATATGTTCAGGAACTAAAACATACTCCAAATCAGTTTTAAGATGGATCTAATTTTGAACATCAGCTTATCAAAAATGCTTTTAGTGAGTTTTTCTATTCTTTCTGAAACTAGCTTGGTAACTCAAGCTATACTAGAAATGACTAAATGCCAAAAAAAATCTTCCTATTTGGAAGTAACAGATTGTTTTGTCACAAATATTTTTAAAACATTCTAAGATACCAGCAAAAACTCTGGCATGAAGAAATCCGTGTTAGTAGATACTTGCAGGGATACATTTGTCAGCAGCTGCAACTTATACCACTGCATGTTAAGCAGTATTCACAAGTTTCACAGGCGGGGAAAAATCAATAGCTAAATACTTTCAGGAGGGAGAATGGTTAATGTGTTCAGATGAAAAAGCAGACAAATTCCAGTCTGCATGCTGCCATTACAATCCTGTCCTACCTCCGCCGCGTACCTCTGTCCATCGATGACATGCTCGGAGCCGTGCTCGTCGGAGGAGCCCCAGTGCAGGTGCAGCTGGCGCAGGCGGTAGCTGCCAGTCAGCGGCCCCCCTCTCAGCACTGCAGGGACACAGCATCAGCACCTGCCACCACACCAGCACCCCGTGGGGACACAGCACAGCTCCCCTCCTACAGCCAGCCCGCCACAAAGCGCCCACAACACTCGCCAGTTTATGTGGCTGGGGCTAAACTCTGCTGTCAGGAGTTCTGTTTGATGTGAATGCTGTGGAAGCTGCTGTGAGTCAAGTACAGAATCAAAGCCCAGCTACCCAACAAGCCTCTTTTCTCCTGGCAAGTGGACACACTACAGTTCCTGGTATGGAGAGAGGAGGGTGTTCTCAGGTGATTCTCGTCAAGAAAGGGTCTTTTTTAAAAAGATTGGTGTTAGGGCTGTTGAATTTACCCAAAGGTGCTTCAAAAAGTACCTCCAGTCCATGATTAGCATACCTTTTTCAGGTCAGACACCTAAACAATGGTTACAGATAGCTGCTTTGAAGAGAAAATTAAAAAAAACATCTGTTTCTTGGAAGTGAGGGAAGACAATGAAGTTTAGGTCACGTGAGTTAGAAAATTGTTCTAGAGCCACCAAGAGAAACTAGGAAGCTGTTACTTCTACTGTGCTTAGCCAAATAATGCTGACCATGCATCAGTCTGACAGTTGACATCAACTCTGACTTTCAGAACATCACACACCTGCTCTTTCAGCCTGGAGATTCTTTTGAGCAGGGACTGCTTAGAGGATAAGCTCTCAAATGTATTTTTCATTCATTACCTAAGGTTGGAATGAGTCGTGTTTCCTTACACAGAAAGCTGATAATGTAGTTCACAACTGCAGTGCCAGAAGGCCTTGTTTAAATAGCATTCAAGTTTGAACTTCCACCAATGGCTTTGAAGTTCAAAGTTAACATTGAAATCCTCTTTTGCCCAATGGTCTCAAATGAATTCTTGATATCCTACAAGTTGGAATACCTACACAGAGCAAGAGGTTTAACTTTGCAGTTTCTCTTTTTAGTTGGTAGGTGTCACAACCATCAAGGGGAGGGCCAGAAAAAAAGGGCTGTTGAGACTTAAGCAGTAGTTCCTCTTACTTTTTTAATTTTTTCAAACATAAATAATCATAAATCAGTATAGTATTGAGTAATCTTGAGTAAACCTTCTGTAGAAGCTTTCCATGGAAAAAATAATAATAATAATAATAATTTCTATTTCAAATATAGGACAAAATAGGCTTAGAATCCAGCTCCTCAAATTTGGTTGGTATTTGGCTGCCATTTCACATTGGAATCAATGGAAGGAAGGAGCTGAATTTATGTGATCTACCTACATTTACAAGCTGAATCAGTGTCAGATTTGGAAACTCATTTACTACTCATTTCTTACAGGTAGCCCTTTCCAGAGCTAAAATACTGTGAAGCACTTGAAAACAGCACTTCATAACAGTATACAAGTCTTTCTAGCACAAAACCAAACCTTTTTAACATTCAAAATCTTCCATGTGATTGGGAAAATAAAAAATCTTCAACTATATTTCTTTTTCCAATAAAAATGGAATCTGTGACTACTATGTATCCTCATCTCTTAGCACTATAGAAGCCAAAAAATGAAGGCAATAAAATGTCTACAAAATTCCTCCTCATGGTTTTCTGAACTGTCAGGCATTGTATTTGATTCTGATCAGACACGTGCCTGTGAAACACTTGAGTCCTAAATTACTGTCCAGCAACCTGCAGAAAGTAAGGGCAGCCAGGAGTGAATGTACACACTGCATGCCCAAAGAAACAACAGAGGTGATCAGGAGGAGACAGACAGGGAGGAAATGGAGGGAAGATTACTTAGAGGGAGTGCTGCACCAAGGACTGTATTTGGTTTGGCCAAATTGGAATCTTTCTCCAATACTGTTCCTTGGGCAGGCAACTTCTTGAGCAGCCTAAAACACCTCAGCCTTTAGGAAGCTGTAAAGAAGACAGAACAGAACCACCATGTGAAAATGTTCATTACCTATTTCCTTCCCATGCTTTCAGTCAAGGCATTCATTTTATGCAGAGCTTTTGGAAGAGCATTCTGGCTTATAAATGGAACTTGTTACAAGGGCAGGTGGTGATAGGGCAAGGAAGAATGTCTTCAGACTGGAAGGGAGTATGGTCACATTGGATATTAGGAAGAAATGTTTTACTGCGGTGTTGGTGAGGCACTGGAACAAGTTTCCTGAGAAGCTGTGGATTATCCAACCCTGGAAATGTTCAAGGCCAGGTTGGATGTATCTTTAGTAACCTGGTCTAGTGAAAGGTGATGATGAGGGTATGGTTGGCACTAGATGATCATTAAGGTCACTTCCAATCCAGACCATTTGTGTTTCTATGGTAATAAAAGTGCAATTTATGAGACTGCTGTGTAGAAACAGTGGTCATAAATACTAAAGGAGCATAAAAATACATAATTTAGAGACAGTCCTGGTCCTAAATAGTTGAGATGCCATCTGAGAGACATGGAACAATAATAAGTAGGTGTACTGATAAAGAAGTCCAAGGAAACAAGGGGCTCATCAAGATAAACAAGCAGGAGAATGATCTTTCAATGTACTGTGGATATATTTCATCCGTGATATAGCTTACTAAGAACAAAATCTCAATACAAGTGCCATCAACACAGATGCACAGAAATACAAAAGAAAGTAACCGTTTTCCATTAATTATATTGTTTTCTTTCTTGATGAAGGACCAATCAATACTGCATGCTTTTGAGATGTCTTTGCATTATATATTATGAATTTATTATTAATTTTGACAGTTGTTGCCTATCTGCATCCAGAGCTATACAGATAGAGCTCTGCAATCAAGTTTTGAACAATTTAATTTAGAGAAATGAGATTGCTCAATCTCAATTAAATAACAAAGCCATTTGTTTTCTAGAAACTATAAAATGTCATTGACATAAATGCTATTCTCATAACTTTTTTAGGCTCTGAGGTACCTGAAAAATTACTATGCAGAAGAAATCAAGATCACAGTCAGTAGAAATGTATATACGAGTTTTTTTGTTTACAAAGTGCCTCAGAGCATTCTAAACCACTCTGGGCACCACTCTTGTCCCTTACACAAAACCTGGAGATGTGGTGTCTGATGAAGGAGGTGACACAGGGAGAAGTCCACCATCCAGCTGTATTTCAGGGGTTCCCCTGTAGCTAACAGCCTTTCTGTCCCACTTCAGATCCGCCAGAATAAACTTCAGGAGCACCTTTTTAACATTCCCAAGCGACTTTTCTCTGCTGGCCTGCACATGCTGGATACTAAAGGGCGCTTTTTGATACCTGGCGCTTTGAAAACCTTGACTCCCAGCAACCCCCCAAAAATCCAGACCGACCTGATCGATCAAAAGTGTCGTCGAAGACGACTCTGCAGGTGCGCCCGTTGTTCAGGATGGTTTTCGCTGCCCCGGGGTCATAGCTGGCGTGCCAGGAGGCGAGAGAGGAGTCGTGCTGCACGTCCTTGCTGTTGATCTCAACGGGGGACTGACAGTCGCCCTTGGCCAGGGGGTAATTTTCGTGCCAGCGCTCGGGTCCTGAGGGACAAAGACAAAGAAACGTCTCCCCTGCTCAGCCGGGCTGATGCCGGCCCCCGCGGCTGCCCCGAGCCCCCTCACCGTTGTCGCTGTCGTAGCCCCACACGGACTGGGCCATAGCGCCGCTGCCCGCTGCCCCGTCCCGCTCTGCGGAGCTCCCCTCCCTCCCGGCCCGGGGGGCTTTTTATAGAGCGCCGAGGCTTCGCGTCCTCCCCGCAGGGCCGGGCAGGGCCGGGCAGGGGGCGGCCGCCGGGCAGGGCCGTGTTCTCCCCCGGAGGAGGCAGGGGGATGCCAGCAGGACCCCGCGGCTCCCTCCATCCCCGCCCCGCAGACTCAGCCCAGGGCCAGAGGGTGCGAGGCGCGGGCGGGCCGGTGCAGCCCCCGGGGCCGTGGGTGAGGAGAGGCTGCCTGGAGAGCTCGGCCCCAGCGCCGGGAACGGACGGAGGGAGCTCGGTTCTCCCACCCCGGGCAGCGCCGCGGGCGTGAGGCACACGCGGTGACTCGGGACGGGCTCCCAGGGCGGGCAGGCTCCCCCACTGCCGCTTTCCTGCTTTCACAAATGCTCCCATTGCTCAGAAGGGCCCTGTTCTGCCTGAAGGGGTATCTCACAGCCTGTGGAACCGCTGAGCAAAGGAAGCCCCAAAGGAGGCCATTTCTGACCATTGCCTCAAGTTTGGATTTGGTGTTGTCCAGTCAGTTGTTCATGCAGGGAGCTTCACACCAAATATATTTCTCATGTTAGGCAATTTAGCTGTGGGTACTTTAGTCGGGAAAGCATATGGTTTTCAGATGATGGGGAGTTAGTGACAGTATGGTTGCAGTAGTTGGCTTTTCCTGCACATCTATTCTGAATTCTCAGATCTTCTTCCATGGCTTTGTCAATCCATGCTAACACTGCTGCAACTATGTCTACCTTGAGCTAAAAATTCAAACTACATAATTCAAACTAAATGCTATTCCAAGATAAATATTTGGGAGTCAGTCAAGAAGCACCACAAACCATGGAGATTTCCAACACAGGTGCAGTGAACCTGTTCAAATGCTCCTTGTACCTATGAGCGCAGTAATGCAGTGTGGAATAAACCTGCAGCTGGGAGAGGTTCTACATTTTGTGTTGGTGAGGTACAGGAAAAAGTTTGAGAAGCTGCAAAATACAGAGCTTAGGACTAATTTGGTCCTATTTGATGTCCCCAAACCAGCTGGAAGATAAAGGTTCCCCTTCTAGTTGTGCCGTGTAGCTAGGTAATAAATATCTAAATATGGACTTTGTTTAGCATTACTAAAATTACTTTATTAAACTTCTTCAGTAAATTCTTCATGCTCTGAGTATAAACATAAGTAGACATCCTGAATCCGTTGAGACAAAGGTAGGACAAGTTGTCTCACTTAGGAATCTGCGTCTGAGAAAATTTCTGTAGTGATGTAAATGGTATTTTTACATAGAGAAGATGCGTCAAATTAAAACTCAATAAACCTTAGCAACTTACAGAATATTGTAAGAGGTATCCTTTATTATCTTTAGAGGAACAGAGATGTGTTCATCATCAAAGTATCCTTCAAAACATGTAGTTCCTCATACTTTCTTTGGGGAGAATTCAATTAAGAAAGTACTAGGAGGGGACTTGGGTACAATGGTATGGAAAAATACATCTTTTTGCTTTCGAAAGAGACTCTGGGGAAAACGAATAAACTTTTTTATTTTACTCTGTCATCAATCAAGTGGATAATGTCACATCTGTTGGAAGGGCAGGCATGTAAAGTTGATGCCTGTTGCAATTTTAAATCAGAAAGCTTAGACATTAATCCTTTTGAATTGGTTTCTACCTTATCTGTCTAGAGAGAAACACTTGTAAGCTTGTGAAATTCTAATTGGAGCAGCTTGGGTTTTGTCTGTATAAGCAGACAGCTTTAGTGGCCTTGTTCATGGAAGTCTCAGAGAGACTTTTAATCAACTTCATACACGCAAAGAATGCTTGTTGGAGCCCTTTGTGAAGGTGAGGAATATTTGTATTACACAGAAAAAGATGCAAGTCAGTTTTTCCCCTACTATTTGAATTCATTGCTCTATGTGAGACTTTTTGCAATCTTTATTGAAGAGCCCCAGCCAACAGTGAAAGTCTTCATATTTTACCTTTCCAGTGAGCTAGTCCTGTTGCACCCAGAGGAGCATCTTTTTGCTCGTGCCTTCCAGGCAGTAACTTACACACAAGTGACAAATGTAGGTACATGGAGTCAGCCCCAGGCGCTGAGTTATCCCACAGTGTCTCACTGGCTGCTTTCTTTTCCTATTGCTTTCCACATCAAAGGTGGAGCAAAAAGCAAATGTATTATTACTTGCCTTAAGAGATAATCAGAATAGCATTTTTTTTTTTCATTCCTTAGGACCTACATTTATTCTTTTCTTTTGCTATTGTCTCAGAAATTCATTATCTAACTTGTAAAAAATTGTTTTTTCTAGGAAATAAACACTTCTGTCACAGAAATGACATTATAATTAAGAAAAGGTCACAGCTTCAAACATTTAAGAGGCATGTAGTTACCTAGTGCATTCACACTTTTATTCAGTGATTTCCTTCTATTTTGTAAACCTTGGACATGTTGTAAAAGCCATCAGACATCTGAAATAGCAAGAGCATAACAAGATCAATCTATACTATTCATGAAAAAGTTCAGGATTTCGGTAATTGCAGACATCATCTTGCCCAAAACTGGCACCCAGTTACAGAATCACAGTTGGGCACCTGATAACAGTTTATTCAAAAGATTATTAAAATAAATAAAGCATGGTGGTGCTGTTGGATACCTAACACATAAGATGTTTTTCATCCAAAAAAGGGGTGTGTACATTTGTCACCTAAAGGAAAGATTGAAACAGAGGCTCCAGAGTACAAATAACATATCTGTGGAACACCATCTGTTGGATGTGCAATTCAGATGCTGCATCTGCTTCTGCTAAACAAGCAAAAACCATAATCATGCTCGTCTCACTTACAAAAATACCTTACCTGAAGTCATAGATTTTCTTTTTTGAGAATGGAAAGCAAATGAACGGAGTCTGGAAAATGGCTCAGAGCCATGGCCTTACCCAGAGCACACAAAACACTTACAGGAGAATGATGCATGGAAAAGCAACTGGCAGCAGTTTTGAGCTCTGCCAGCCATGACTGTCTTGGCCAATACCTTGAAATAACTGGAACAACCAAAATACTGCTTCACCTCAGTATGCCAGTTTCCAGCTGACTCCAGGAGCCAGCATGACAGCTAGGAATGACTGTGAGGGGACACAGAGGTAAATGTGTCAGCAGCATGTAATTCAAGAGTGTCTCTGCTCAAAGCTAAGGTTTTCCAAGTTTCACCATGCTCAGGGACATTTCCCATGGGTGACATCATGCAAAGGGCTTTGCTGGAGCGCAGAGTGTGCCCATATTGAGTACACTGTTAAGTGAGCAAAAGCATTTACTCAGTGCCTGCGAGCAATCTAAATATATGTTCTACTATATTTAATAGCATGTGGAAGAAAACAGTACAACAAAAAGGAATCTGATAATGCACAGTATGGATGGGGCAGCAGTGTTTTTTGATATATTGCACATTGCATGCCAGGCAGTGCAGGAAAAGCATGTCACTCAGTGCTTTTGATTGAGGGATGCCATGGTGGCATGCCATAGCCAAAAAGCCAAATTGTCATATGCCTCACTGAGATGCCATGCTATGGAAAACATTGTAGGAATGAATGGAAACCCCTCTTGACAGCCAGATCTTATTGGAAGATCTGCCAAAGGTAAATGAGAAACATATTGGGTTGATTTTGCTGTTTTTATAAACAGTTCATTTTTTAGGTATATTAACATTTTTATTTGTGTAGTACCTCTAGACAAATATTAAGCAGACTTTTACTACATCTTTCCAGTTTAGAAGGTGTGTAACTCAGCAGTCTGCAGTTTAGACTTCAAGACCTTGCTTACAAAATCCCATCATCCTGCTGTTGTGTTTTAGAACTTACATTACCATTTGCAAAACTTAATATTTAGTCAGTGAGATACAATAAACATGAAAACAATGTCAGACTGTAGATTTAGCAAAAGGAACAAAAAAGTGAACAAGCTTTCCTTGTAGCAGTCTACTAAAATGAGCACAAATTGGAGGACAAGTATAGTATTTAAAAAAAAAAAAAAAAAAAAGTAAATTTAGTATTTATCACATATAAATCTGATACAACAAAAATACAGTGTATATTTCAGACACCTCTTCCAGATCTGAAAAACTAAACAGATAAACTCTTCAGGAATATGACTCTCCTCTTGAATCCCATAGGGCTTTGCTTGTATGGCACTCACTGAAATCCAAATCTGAGCTGGGCTGTCTACTTTTATATACACTGGCACAGTCTGACTTGAAATAATCCAAGTACAAGGGTTTGACCCGTACTGTTTGCTTTTATAAGGTCCGTATGTGCCTGTTTGGAAATTCCAGCAGATTGGCAACTCTTCTATATTGAGGTAGAGTTTTATGTATGACCTTTATCTTGCAAGATACTCTGGCAGTAGCTTTGCCTGGAACAGTCGTAATCAGGCCACAGAAATGCTAACATGGCTGGAGGAGTTCATAAGAGTTCTATAAGAGGCATCTCCATGAATGCAGCAAATCTGAAATACTTCACACATATTTTCCAGTGAGATGCATCCTCCTAAAAGAGAATTTTATAAGAAAATCATGTGTTTCCAGACCTTGAAATATGATCTTTGCAGGCAGAAGAGTTTTCATCACACAGACATTTTCCAGAAATTCTGGGAGTGTGTGTTTCCCAAAGTTTTCAGACAGTCACTTCTTCTGAATCCATAAAATCTGTGAACTTTGAAAGGTCAGAGAATAACATCCCATTTCTATCAATATCTGTGCTTCACTTCAATGGAGTCAAAATTTCACTCTGAGACCACAAAGCAACTTTGAAAGAATCATCTGTTGATAACAAAAAAGTAACTGTGTGTGTGTAAGTATAAGCATTTATATGTGCATTGCAAGTGTAAGTAGTATGTAATAAAAAAGTCAGTGATAGGAAGCCCATTCTTGTCACACATATTGAACAACAGCAGGTATTACCAGAAGAGAGGGGAAAAAACCTAACAAAAAGGCCTTTAGCAACCTAGAAACAGTACTGGTGGGAATGTTAGTGTTCTTCTCAGAGCAGTTTAAGAAATTAGCAGTCTGTCGTAAATTGAGGCTGTTTAAAGTGAATCCTAAAGAAGCAGATTGAAAGAATGATATGCATTGATCCTAAGATCTAATATTTAAAAATTGGTCTGGGGATACAATAATAGAGCAGTATCCCATTTTGCAGTTGGTGATACATTACAGTCTGATGGACAAAATCCTCAGATTCCATCTTCTGCATTCTAAGTCTCATTTGTCTGAATTTATACTGATGCATCTTGATGGGCTCCAGTGCAATATTCAGCTTTCTCTAATATGACCACATGCAGGCCTGGGCTATGGATTCTAAAATGCATCTCTACTTTAAAGATTCCAGTGCAGCCAACAGAAATGCTGTTCATCTCACACTTTAGCATGACTCAGCACAGTGATTTGTCAGTGCAAAAAAAAAGGTTTTTCTAGTTTATCTTTCTTTAGTCCTACCTTTCTGTGTCTTCATGTTCCTCAGTATCTTTTTAAAAATTTTTCCATGGTGTTACTCTCCATTCTCTACAAACGCATTGGTTGCTTAATGCATCTTTACATTATGTATTTTGAAAAGAAAAATACAACCTTACTCTTTTTTTAAATTCACCTGGATGGATGCAAAGATTTCATGGCTGGTTTAAGATTGATGTCAGACATATTTTAAGTGATCCAATCAAACTTCCATTCTCATAAGTAATTTCAGTGAACTTACATACCCGCAGTAGTGCTGAGGTACAGAAATATGTTTGAAGTATGGGGAGAAAGTATTCAGACCTTTTCTGGACTAAGTTCTTTACTCTTGACCTTAAGAATGCTTCAGGGTATCTATAAAAGCAGACAAATGTAACAGGCCAGTTTGAATATTCTGATTGAGGGGTTTTGTTAGTAAACCTTTTATGTCATTGTGTAACTTCTCCTAGGCAAGGACAGAATATTTTCCAGCATGAATTCTCTGATCTTCCTAACTTGTCTGCAAAGAAGATTAGTAAGGGCTTTGATATGACAAACTAGAGGTAAATAAGGCAATTACACTTCATCCTTGTAAGAAAGACACCGGGATGCATTTCAGACTTTCTTGGAAGCACTATCTTCATCATACCAAGGAGTGACATGAGAGGTGCCCTCTGATATTTGCTATTTTTGCCACTGCAGTAATGGTCGTGGCCTATAATCCAACACATTAAGAGTTCAGTAATAGTGACTAATGAAATATTTTTTATTATCCTAGCTTGGAACCCAGAGCATGCTGGTAGCCATCTGGATCTGCAGACTTTGGCACTCCCAGCAGTGGTGATTGTGCATCCTCCCCAGATTGTTACAGGCACAGCTCCTAGTCACTGTCATTGGAGAACATGCTTTTGACTGTGGAAAGTAGTTGACAATATAAATAATTCTCTTTTGTTCTTCACATTTGCTTGGTGCTGGGTGGATGTCTTTCTCTCGATTCTAGTGATGCCAAAAAGCTCTCTATAGTCAACCATTATAGACTTGTAAAATGTGGTTTGCTCAGAACTGAGATCAATGTAACCTTTGTGTTCAGGTGCATTCTCTGAGGACATGAATAATGCACCAGTTCACTACTGCACAACAAAGATATAATATGAAACAGACATTATTTGTTAGTACATCTTACTGGTTAATTTTAAGAAATATTCTCAGCTGAAATGGAGAAATAAGGATTAAATATATGATAATGAAGGATCACAGATCAAGAAATGCCTATAAGAAGTCTCAAGCCCATCAGTCCTGGCAGCTTGTATAGTCAATCAACATCTGCCAATTTCTCAAACATCCTACAGATGACAGAGGAAAGATTTCCCATCTATTAAAAAAACAAATTCCTCCAGGACATCACAACTGTAATGAAAGGGATATGACAAAAAATGAGAAGCCATTAAATTTAGTCCAATCTCAAACAGTGATCTCCTCTGAGGAGCGGTGGTTGTCAGTCCCTGGCCAGTGTTCACATTGCTGTAGCCATGCAGAGAGTAGAGCACCCTATTCTCTACCTCACAGGACTGTGTTAAGGATTAATAATATGATTCTTGCAAATTCTGTTACTCATCAAAACGGCTACACAAATGCTAAGTGCTGGCTAACACTTGCTACAGGAACACCTTTACTGAAGGGGTAAATCTGGCCTCTTCTGGGTGTCCCCACGGCAGAACATCACCAATCTATTTCATTATTTTCTTGCAGAGTTGTAGTCAGTAAGCAGCATGCTGGATGGAACAAACAGCAGATCAAACACCCACAACAACCTGAAATTCATGTTAATCCTTCTCAGTTTGTATCCCTAAACACTGGCGTTTGTAAAGTTAGTTTCACTATTCAGTCTTCTTCCATTCCAGCTGGGCATTCCAGCTTTAATCATGTGCTTTTTGCAAAGGTTCTCTACAGAAATTATAGCAAAGTATTTTAGGGCATTCGACACGGAAAATATTTTTCTAACCTTGCATCACTATACCTTTTCTGAGAGAGGCAATGAACTTAGTGTTTCAATTATAGGTCTTACACACATGATTGGGCAACAGGCCAACAATTTTCATCTGTGTATTCCAAGACCAATAGCATTTGTTTAGCTATAAATTCAGAGATGCTGAATGCATTGTGTTGCTACTTCTCTGAGTTTATTAAAGGTCTGAGTTTGACAAAAACTTTGAGTATAATAAAATTAGAAATTGTAATCTTGTAAAAAATGATTTATTATGGTAAAATAACAAATAATCTACCCAAACCACAAGGAAACACAAAGAATTTAACTTCAGAAGCTGGATGTATAGTCCATGAAGTCAAGCAATCCTTACCTAACACAAATTTTGCAATCTTAAGCAATCTCATGCAGACTAGCAATTATATGATCCCAAAAGTACTTTTAAAAAGGCACCTTAAGTCTCCTTGTTTCATCATAGACAGACAACACCTTCATTAAACCCTACTGGATTTATCAGCTTTGACAGCAGTCTTTTGCTTTTGACAATATTACAACTTTTCTGGGTGGTAGTACACAGACTAACATCATATAACATTTGCTACTAAACATCCTGTAATATGGGAAAACAGACATTCAGAATGTGCTTTTCCACAAAAGGTTTATATTTTAATAGTCATTTGTGCTTATATACAGAACCCAAGTGCAAGAGTGAAGATAAATATGAGCCATTTTGTATAATGAGACTTCTGCTGGTTTTCATAAAAAAAACCCCAAAACATTAGAAACTGATGTGTTTGATTCAACAGTCCCCACTGTAGCTTCAGTGCCTCCGTGAAGGCAAGACATCTTCCCGGTGGAGAAAACCTCCTTATGGATCCTTAGGCTGTATTTATCTATCATTCAAACAGAAAACAACTCTTAGCACTGACTCAGAAAGACTAAGATTTTCTGTAACTAGACAGTCAAATATTCAGTGAGTCATTTGCTTCTATGGCATCATAACAGAAGCTTTTGTTTATTTAGTACAATGGGGGAGAAGAGAGGAGTTCAATGGGCCACTGATGCACTGTTGCACAGTGACAGATTTGTGCTGTGTAGAGCAAAATGGTTGTAAGATCTTCCTCTGCTTCCAAAATTAGAAAAAAGCACTGCTGCTGGACAGCTAAGTCATCCAGCACAAAAGGCCAACCTAACCAAGAATTTAAGCATGTGAAGAATTTAAAGATCATAACCAGATCCTTTGTTTTAGCTGCAGTGCTCATACTTGTACACTTTGTAGACACAGTTCAAGTAAATACCATTTTTAGTTACTACAAATATTGGAGGTTTATTTTAAATAGAAGCTGTCTGTTTTTAAAGTAAAAAAAAAAAAAAATTGCATTTAAAGAAACTGTTAATTTATTTAAAAATTAATGTAACTTGGTCTTGTTACTGAATTAGTTTACCAGATATTCTTTGGGTGTGCTGGGGGGGACTTGGGAGAATCAAGCCTGAGCTTCCCTGTTTAGTCTATGTATGTCTCAGCAAGGCACTTTTAGTTCTCTCATATCTCAAGCAGATGGTGTAAACTGCCTGTCCTTTGTAAAACAGCATTAACCACACTTCTGAAAAGCCTTGGCATTGCTCATAGTCCTCCTTCTTCTCTGGTGCTTCCCTCTGTTATCCATGTGCTGACAATAAAGGGCAAGACATGCTGGCTCTCTGTGAAAAGAAAGATCTCCTGTGCCCCTTTACTTATTCTCAGTCAGGGTTTGTATATTTACACGCTTTGAAAACCCTCTACAGACAGAGAATAAGATTCATGCAGAACAGACACTGCCATCCTTTCTAGAGTTTTTATGTTAACATGTTAATATTTGTAAACAATAAGTAAAACAGCACTGAGGTCACTCCTGAGAATAGTAAGCTTGCTTTTACAAGACAAGGGATTCCATTTTCTTCACCAACCCATCTGCTTTCTTCAGAATTTACGCCACAAATTAGAGATTAAAACATCATCTCTAAGCATGTAAATAAAATCAACATAACTTGGTGACATTTAATTGTAATGTGTTTGTTTTATTCCAATATAATAAGTAAACAATCCTTCAGCAATCACAGCATCATTAAAGGAAAAGTATTTGTTCCAAAAAGTTTAAAAGATTGCTCTGAAATAATTGAAGACAATACTTTTTGTATAAGATTTGTTTTTCTTTCTGTACTTACTACATGATATGTGATCTCTGTATGGTATTGTGCTTTGGAATGGAAAAACCTCAACAGTTTAGGTTAGGCTTTTAGGAAGCATTAGCTAATTATAGGTTTTATAATCCCCTTCATTTAGATCTAGTCTCCTGTTTGTAATAGCTGAGATCATCTCCATCTTGCAATATCCCACACCATCGCTTACTGGATACTCTTTTTTTTTCTATAAATACACATATCTGAGCTCTCCATTTTATTAGTTTATCTTTAAAAAGTGATAAATTTTGGACTGTTGGCTGTTTTAATTTATTCACATGCTGGTTTTCACTACAGATTAAAATTTAGAGAACAGCCATTATCTATGTATGTCCTAATCCAAATGTAATGAATTGTAAAAATCATTGCACATCCATGTTCAAAATTCCCAAGGCGATGCCTACATTTCTGACTCATTCTTCCTGTCTTTAATTCTGGACACATTCTCTGTACAGGACAATCTATGATTCCTTATCTGTTCCTAGAAAATAAATAGACTAAAACAGGAACTCAATATTCTTATCTAGTGTTCCAATATTTTTATAGTGATAGCGAAGTATTTTATAACATTCCAGTCACAGAATCATAAAAAGACTCAGATTAGAAGGGACCCGAGAAAATCATCTAGTCCAACCTCCTGCAGAAATAGCAACCTCAAAATATCTCACATATATTTCAGGAAATACAAGAAAATAATTAATATTAATTTTACTTAGCTTAAGAGCTGCTTTCATAATTCATTCTTAAAATGCTTGCTAGAATTTAATTTCACTTACTGATATCAACTTGGGAAAGAAGTAGAAGAACTTGTGTTCTCAGTAGTCTCTGGATGAAATACACTTTTGAAGTGGTTGGCCATGTAGAAAGAAATGTCTAGGGTTAATTTATATGAACTATTAATGTACACCATATGCTGATGTTCAGTAAGAGTAAAATAAGACAGAGAAAATAATATATCTGAAGTCCAAAGTCTTGCATTCGACAAGATTAACTTTCCTACAAGGACAGCCAGTTTTAGTGCAAAGACAACAATAGCACCACATGGCCAATTAAAAAAAACATTGAGAGCAATACTTCTGTAATAAGAAAAATAAAGAACCAAAATTCAATGGTCGCTGTATGTGGCAGAGAGCAATACAAAGATGAGGAAAAGAAGGGCTGTCCTTCACTGAAAATTAGTATCCCCATCAAAGTACAGAATGATTATTGTAAAGGACAGAAACGCTTCGTTTCTGCCATCAAGCAAAGCTAAGATAACCTTGTTTAGTGTATACGGCTTAGAGGTACTCCAGGTGGGCAAGTAAGACAGCCAGAAGCTAGAACTCTAATCTCACTTGGTTGTCCTAACATATATTTCCTTTCCATCTTCCCACATCTTCAGATCCAGTCTGGTGCCATATTATTCTACACATCTTAGATACTTTCCTGTGGGTTTTCCATTTCTTGTTTCCATCTGCCAGCCTCCTCTTCACATTTTTTTGGTTCAGTTTCTAAAACACAGAAGCCAAAATATCTTTACTTAGATCTGTTTTCTTGTCACTTCAAGAAGCTGTCAAAGACTGATGTTATTGAGATCATCTGAGTGGTTTTAATCTTCCACTAAAGAAAACAAGGGTATAGTCCTTTCAAATAAGAGTGGGCATTTTTCAAGACACTGTTACTGGGAAGCATGAAATTAGGGTAAACTGCAAAGAAACAAACAGAATATGAATTCTTCACAAAAGTAACAATTCTGATTTTTTAACTATCTGTCCTGTCAGGTAAAGATGTTCTTCAGAGCTGAAGTGAAATAACTGGGCGAGTCCTTCATGGTCTCCCATATTCCTGCTCTGTCAGCCTGCAGTGGGATGGATAACGGCCAGGGAGATGGTAAGGGATAGGAAGATTTTTTCAGGATTTCTTCTTTTCTGAATAGGTTAGGAGCATGAATGTGCAGGAGTGCCATCATGCACCTGTCTCCATTCAGCAGTACTTGCTTTCTGCCTGTTCTCAAGCTGAGATCAACTCCTTGGCTCCTTGCCTCCATCTCAGTCTGTTCACATTTCAGGTTTTCAAGGCCATCTCTGGGAAGAAAACAGATGAAAAATCTTACTTTAAACTGAAAGGAGACCTGGAGCCTTGTCTGTTGGCCTGGGACTCACACAATTCTCTCTCATGCTTTGGCAGTATACCAGAGTTTATCTTGTTGCACCTCTGTGAGAGGAGTAGGATAACAAAGTAGGTACAAAGTGTGATTTCATGGTAGTAGGGAGCGTGGAATGTGCTAAACTGCAGCACAAACTCAGAGAAACAGGGAAAGTATGCCATATTTTTGACATTTTGAGGCACATCGTACTTTTATCAGAAATTTGCAAAAGCAGATGTTCATTTAAGAATAAAAAATATATCAATTTATCAATTAAAATATCAATTTATCTATTAAAAACAACTAATTCCCCCTCCTTTTTAGGAAGGGGAATTGCAAAGATGGGGAGGAGGCATCACAAAGCTCGTTCACATCCCAGTGGGATGTCCACTGTTGAAGATGGTTATGGAATATGTATGACTTCTTGCAAAAACCTTGCTCAATTTCTCTACAGTTCTCATTAAATCCTGATCATTCCTCACATTCTCATACTTCAGGTTACACACTAGAATTTCCCAATTGCAATGTTTGTTAGTTGCACATCTATAAGAACTCCACTCAAGGCTAAGGTGGGGGTTTTGAGTGCAAATAGAGATTGAGTGTCCGTAGGTGACAGAGTTGGTCTAATGTCTCTGGGGTAAATTCTGTGACATTCCTGAAACTGTTTCTGGTTCTTAACAAATATGATACTTAGGTTGCCTATGCAGTAGGTTTCAAACACAGGTGAAAAAGGAAAGGTACCAACAAGTCTCACTGTGCCAGGCTGTCCATGCACCATCAAGCAAGTGGATACACTTATTATAGAATCATAAAACCATAGAATGTTGGAAGGGAACCTTAAACCCCATCTAGTTCCAACCCCTGTGCAATGAGAAGGGGTATTTTCATCTAGATCATATTTCTCAGAGCTCTGTCCAAGCTTAAGTTGAATATTTCCAGGGATGGGGCATCCACCACCTCTCTGGGAAATACGTGCTAGTGTTTCAGCACTCTTTGTAAAGAACTTCTTTTATCTAATATGAATCTACCCTCTGTCAATTATAACATTACCCCTTGTCTTATTGCTACATGCCCTACTAAAAAATTTATCCCCATCTTTCTTATAGGCCACCTTAAAGTACTGAGTAGTACTGAGTAGTGAGGTTTCCCTGGAGCCATCTCTTCTGCAGGCTGAAAAAGCACAACTCTTTCTTTGCAAGGGAAGTGTTCCAGTCCTCTACTCATTTTTGTGGCTCCCCTGTGTTTGACTTGCTCCCACAGCAGGGGATGGGGACCCCCTGTGATGGTGGTCTTAGAGCTGGTTGCAGTACTCCAGGTGGGATCTCATGGGAACAGAGGGGTAGAACCTGCTGGCCTCCCTTGATCTGCTGGCCAGTCTTCTGATGCAGCACAGGGTATGGTTGGTTTGCTGGGGTGCGAGCACACATTGTTGGGACAGTTCCAGCTTCTCATCCACCAGCAGCCCGAAGCCTTTCATGGCAAGGCTGCTCTCAGTCTCTTCATACCCAATTTATATAACACTAGGGTTTGCTCTGCCTCTGGTACAGGACCTTGCACATGGCCTTGTTGAACCTCTTGAGATTCTCATGGACTGGCTTCTCAAGCTTGTCCAGTTCCCTCTGGATGGCATTCCATCCTTCAGGTGTGTTAACCCTACCACTCAGCTTGGTGTCATTTGCAAACTTGTTGAGGATGCACTTGATCCCTTAGCCTATGTCAGTGATAACAAACATTGAATTGTACTTGTCCCCATACGGACCCCTGAGGGACACCACCTGGTACTGACATACATCAGGACATTGAACCCTTGACCACTGCCCTCTGCATTATACCATGGTCCAACCAGTTCCTCATTCACCAAATAGTACACCCATCAAGTCCATCTCTCTCCAGCTGAGAGTAGGATGCTGTGGGGGTCTGTGCCCAAAGCCTTACAGAAGTCCAGACAGATGACATCCATGTTTCTTCCCTTGTCCACTGATGCAGTCAACTCCATCACAGAAGGCCACTATGTTTGTCAGGCAGGACTTGCCCTCGGGGAAGCCATGCTGGATGTTCTGATTCACCTCTCTGTCCTCCATGCAGCATAGCTGCCATGAAGATCTATTCTGTTGTATTCCCAGGTGGTAGGGCTGACAAGACAGTAGTTCAGGATCCTCCTTTATGCCCTTTAGAAAAATGGGTGCAATTTTTCCTTTTTTCCAGTCACCTAGGTCTTCACCTGGTTGCTATGATTTTTAAAATGTCATGGAGAGTGGCTTGGCAACTGCATCAGCCAATTCCCTCAGGACTCTGGGATTTATTTCAACATCCTATAGACTGCTGTATGTTCAGGTTCCTCAAGTGGTCACAAACCTGATCTCTAACCATGAGGGGGATTTTAATCCCTTTCCCATCTTGCAGTTTGGATACTTCTCCAGCCTGCACTATGCTATGCGTTTGATCTGGAACATAACAAGAGAGAGCACTGCCTGTGTAATAAAATATTAGAATAGAAATCAGCTAAAACACCACTGTGATATATAAACATGCTTTTTTGCATATGTACATATCTGCATTTTACATTTGTAACAAAACTTTAACATGTTGCTTGTGTAGGTATGTTTTCAGCAGCTCAGTAACTCAAAGAGAAAAATAGTCTAGAATAGCAGCAAATAGTTGAAACTGAAATTAGGATTTTTTTTCCCCCGTCCCTTTTTTATTAAGAACTCTGTTGAGAAATTGTGAAAGAAGAACTTTATCCCTCACTGGCTCATAGAAATTGTTCTTTGTGACAATCACCAATGCGGACAGTAAAATTAGAAGGTATGGCAAATTACAGGCAGAATAGTCAGCCAGTAATATAGAAAAATAAGCTTTGAATTGGGTTTTAAGCAGTATTTGATGAAAAAAAAAATTCAACAATAATAAAAAGAACAGTAACCTTTCCAGTAACCATATAATTTTTGGTTTTGTACTTCCATCTTGATAGAAGAGTTGGTACTTTTTCTACTTTTTTCTTTTTGTTTCAGAAGAAATCATGAATTTTAATGCTTCATCAGTGAGAAAAAAGAAATCCATCTCAAAAGTTCTGCTGCACCTGGTTTTCACTGATGAGTCTCTCAGGTGATGAGAAATAAAAAAAATATTCTTAGCCACCAGATGCAATTTACAATGAAACTTGAATATTCTGTAGCATTTTTAAAAATTCCTCATATCACAAATAGGTTTGGGACAAAACCTTACACTATAAAAATAGTTATAAGACATTTTGGAACTGTCCCATTTTAGCCATGTTTCTGGTCAAAAGTATTCAGGCTGCTGCTTTATTTTTATTCCTTCACTGTGCTCAAGCCAACAGCAGAGGGCACAGCTCCCCACTGAAAACCTCCAAGCTGAAGATTGTGTGACTGCCTTATTCTGCTTAAAATATTTTCTATCAGGAGCAACATTTTGATTAAAACAATGCAGTTTTAACAGTCAGTGACATCTCTGAAAGAAGGCATTTCTCTTTTCTATTTATTCAACAGTCAATTCTGCACAAAAGCATGAGATTTAGTTAATGCCTAATGCAACTTCCAGTATAAATGCTATCACATATCATTGAGTATCACAGAATTATGGAATGGTTTGGAAATAACTTTAAAGCTCATCCAGTTCCAACTCCCCTTCCATGGGCATGGGCAGGGAAGCTTCCACTAGACCAGGTTGTTCAGGGCCACATCCAACACTTGGCTTTGAACACTTCTAGACATTCACAACCTTTTTGGACAACTTGTTCCAGTGCCTTACCACCATCACATAAATAATTAATATCTTATCTAAATAAGATTTAAACCTACCCTCTCTTAGTTTACAGCCATTCCCTTTGTCCTGTCATCACACCCCCTTGTAAAAAATAACTAAAAATCCAAAAATTGAATTTGGTTACCTTGGACAAGCATCTGCTCCATACATGCAGCTCCACAGATGCAGCTCAAATTAATTCTTCAATAGCAGTGACATATATATATATATGTATATATATATATATATATATGTATGTATGTATATATAAACCTGGCAAAGCTACATTCAAACTCATCAGCTGTTCCAGCTGAAGCAAGCAAATCCTGAAAATGTATCATTCAAGTAACAATCTACAATCTTCAGTAATCTCCTTACACACAAATATGATTTTCAACCTCTGGTCCAAAACTCTGGGGTCTGTGAATTCTTTTAAACGTGTAAGACAAACAAGATGAACAAACCTGC
This sequence comes from Poecile atricapillus, assembly GCF_030490865.1. Classification (NCBI taxonomy): domain Eukaryota; kingdom Metazoa; phylum Chordata; class Aves; order Passeriformes; family Paridae; genus Poecile; species Poecile atricapillus. The sequence goes on along the minus strand of NC_081250.1, from coordinate 126,973,289 downwards.
TTGGTGTTCCCTTAATGTAGGGAAAGTAAAACGTCCCAACATTTCAGTCTGTCTGTCTCTTTTGCATGTTATACCTATGAATCTGTGAGTCTGTTGCCACTACATATGCTGTTTTCATATTAATATACAGAGTTAAAGGAAAAGACAAAAACATAAAACTACCCCATCATTTCTAATACTGTTTAATGTTGTGTCAGTATAACTGCAAAACATAAAATTTGCTTTATTATCATTCCATGTCCACCTACAAATCTCTTTTATTATCTAAACATATATATTAGTTGCAATTTAATATATTCCCTGAATATGAGGTGCACAATGACAACTATAAAGTTTTATTGTTATTTGCTAGAAAATATGGACTACACACTCCTAGTAACCACTTACAAGACAAGATTATGAATACTTCATTATTTGGACACAAGTTTTTTTCCTTGCTTCAGACTTTGGCTGAACTTTTCATTGGGACAGGGAGTTACAAGACAGGCAGTTCTATACTTTTTATATAGATGGATGTACTGTATTTCACAGCTTAAAATACATGCTCAGTTAGTATTAAAAGGCTAAAACGATAGGCCAAAGCAGATAAAATTCCTCAGTTAAGAAGACACATTTCTCCTCATGTAGAGGAGCCAGGTTTGATCCTATCCACAATAAGCAGCTGTGCACACACAAGCTGAGCTGTGTGTCTGACATTAGCAAAGCCCAGTGCATGAAGCAGGTGTTAGGTAATATGAGACAACAACTCTTTCATTACCATCGGAGCCCTACTATCTCACACCTTTATGCCATAGGCCAATGTTTACTATGACTTATTTTATTTTTAAGGTGATCCTTATCTCCTGCATCCTGTGCAATACTTTGCACCAGGATGTCCAGGGCTTCCTCAGATCAAGCACTGACTGGTGGCTTGGAATCACCTTCCTATTTCATCCAGAACTTTCATGACTTTGCAACTTTCTCCCCACTGGTTTACTTACAATAGCTATATGGGAAGATTATCTGACACAATATTTAATTTTGACCAGACCTGTTACAAATAACAGCATCTTGATTCTCTGTAAATATTAAATTAAAAAGGGCACTATGAGAGCTAGTGAAATATTTAGTAAGAATATTTGCAGGATTCTTTTTACAAATCAATACACTCTTCAGATATGTAGTATTTGGAACTTACAAAATGAAAAAATATATTTTTCAATTATTCTATTCTATTCTGTTTTTCAAAATAGTTTTCTGGGTTTTTTTCTGACTAGCATCCTTAAAATAAGACTATTTTTGATTCATTCTCGTCCTATGTTCATTTTTAACTTCATACTCTGAAAGAACATCAGTAGGTGTCCTGCTATGCATAAAGTTAAACAAATCTATGATATTTTGTAGGTTCAGAGATTTAGACATAAAAACTTTGCACACATTCATCCATAAAGCCAGGGATCCACTTCTATTTATACTGCGAAGGTTTTGCCAAGGCTATCACATTTCATTAATCCCGGTTTCCTGGAAGGGTGCTAACATTTTCCCTGCATAGTGGGGCAGCCTAAAATGTGTAGGCAGTAATCAGTGGTTGATGGAATACAGGGTTGTGTTTTAAGAAGTGTATTACCATCCATTATTCTCAGCTTTCCTATGCCCTGTGCTGCTGGGACATTTTTTTGTGGTTGCTGTCTCAGCAATTTAGTCCCATAAGTTCTAATGTAGTAGAAAAACATGACAACATCTGGACTACAAGAACAGTGGAGGAATGCACAAGTGCTACAAAAATAAACTGCTTTAAATCATATTGTTTTAACTTAAATTTATAAATAATTTACTTCCATCCCTATGGCAATTTACAGAACCCTCTTATTTTGGAAAAAAATATTTCAGTGCTCTCTGAATTCAAGTATTTCCTCCTATAGGAATGAAGCATGAAGTTGTTGTAAAAAAAGCCTTGAAATGCATTTGGTCAGCAAGATAAGGGATCTGAAATAAGTTGCCCTAATGGAAAGAGCTGTGCAACAAGCTTTCAGCCACCCTTTCTAAGCTGCATTTCCTAGGATTTCTTGAAAGTCAAATCTAATTTCTTTGCCATCTGGAGCAAGGCTGATTGTGTAGCCACACTGTAACTTCAAGAATTATAAAAATTGGGAAGTCTATTCACAAAAAGACTGCACTGTTTTTCTTTGAATCCTGGCTCATGGATTTTGCATGAGGTCAAGAGCTCCTTCATAATATTAACCTTACTCCCTGCATTCATGCTGAAGAAAAAAAAAAATGTTGACAGGTTTTATTTAAAGTTGTAAGAACTAGCAGGTTAGACTTTCATTAAGAAATACTTGCAATTAAATATTTTAACAACAGTGATAGGATCATAGCTAAAAGCTGAAGTACACTTAGGGATGTAGAAACAGAAAACAGTAATGGCAGGAATTATAAGCCGGTTGTGTTGGGTTTCAAGAAGCAAACCAGTTGTTGTGTCAGTCACACACAATCTGCTGCATTAAACCAGAGTCTAGAATTACTTTATAGCCAGGCTGATGAGACAGTGAAAAGGTCACAGTTCCAAAATCTTGGCTCTTCTTCCAAGAGATCATTTTACTGAATCTCTGCCATGCTCACCTCATGCAGAAAGAATATTTTTCATAGTCATAAAATTGACACTGATTATCTGATCAAGCAAAAGAAACTATGGTAATATTTCCAAATTATATTGCCCTTGCATCTGTATAACAAGATAATATTTAAATTTCCTTTGGTATTATTCCTAAAGCTTCATTCCTTTCTTAGAAAATTCAAAATTACCTTGCTCCACTCTTCTGTATTTTTTGCCACTGAATTTCTTGATATTATATTGTCCCTCTATCATGCTGTAATGCACTATCTGCTTCACACAAACTATAAATACATTTTCAGATCTCTCTGGGTTAGTCCCATCTAACTAGTCACTTTCTTTTTCAGTGGTTCAGCTGATAGTTCTTGACTGCAGGCAGAAGGTCTTTGATATTACTTATGTAACTAATTGACAGTAACCAACACGGTCTACAGATAACTGATGGCAGACAAGAAACTGAAGAGTCTCTCTAACACTGCCATGAGTGTGACCAACTGCAGATGATTTGGTGCTCTGGCTCTCATAGGAGTGAAGGAACTTATCTCCTGCATTATTCCAAAGGAACAATGATAATTGATATCAGGTCTGGTCAAAAGTCAAAATTTCTGTTCTGCAAGAGGCACATTCTGTTTCAAAAAGGGCTGATATAATTTTAGTAATCTGTCTTGGAACAGAGACTAAGCAAGTGAAGTTGTCTTTCAGCAGAATTTTGTGTTTGTTAATTTTCCTTTGAACATTTTTTATTCTGATAAAACATAATTTCTGAACAACCCCAAAAAATTAACAAAAAAATTGCAATCCACCTATGACTGAGATGTACATAAAATTTGTCACATCCATAATCATCACTACAACAAGTTTTACAGGTTAGAACACAACTTGCACAATGGTGTCTGAAATTCCTGACGTCAGCTGCGGACATCTGCACAGGCAGATACCAGTAGTTTCCTATTACTGAGAATAGCCTGTAAGAAAAACAGGAAAATGTCAACAGGTTCCAGTTTTGCAACGCAGGATGACAAGGCAAGATTTACATAATCTGTGATAAACCTTATTTTATATAGAAATAATTACTCTGTACACTCAGTTCAAATGTTTACAAATATAGATAATACCACAACTATTTAGCTATGCTGCAGTACTTGTCAAGCATAAAGTCCTAAAAATGCAATCCTGCTTTTAAGTATGCATGAGACAGAGTTTAGCCAGGCAAAATCCCATATGTGTTAGCAGAACTTAGCTTTAAAACAGACAGGTATCAATCCCTAAAAGATTGCCTTGAAGATTCCCTGCAGTACAAAAATGGCCTGAGATCATTCCCAAAACATCTGAGGTTGGTGGAACTTAGTAGGTTTTGGACCTCCTTTCTTATTAAGGCCATTTCTGGTTGTTTTAATGTAGTATTTAATAATATATTGACCATTTTTTTGAACACTGATTGTTATTTACCACCACTAATAGCTATGGAGATTGGCTATTTTTTAGTGATTTTTCAAAATCGGTGTTCTAAAGTCTGCAAATAAATTTCTTAAATCACTGACATGGATTTTAAAAAAGGCTGAGCATCCAGTGTTTTCTCTGTAGTCTTCATTTTTATACCATATTTATCCTTTGGGTTATTTAGAGTAAAGGTTTTTGATCAGTATTTGAACATTAGAATGATTTCTATTTTAATTTGACATCCAACTCACATCTGTTTTAATATATGTACTGAATCAAAAAGTAAACATTTTTGATTGTGAAAACCACACTGCTTCTTTATTATAACCCTTTCTCTCATCATAGTTTCTCGTGCCATTCTGAAGTCATATGGAATCAATAAAGGTTGGTTATAAAATGCTAATGTCTTTACTGTTCAAGCAAGCATATAAAAGCCCATACACAAGTTAGAAATTCAGAAGAAATTCAAATCAGAGATCTTTTCTTAACAGCTTTTGTTGGCACCAGTAGCATTTTTTAAAAGAAGACAGCACCTTGCAAGGAGAAAAAAAAAGGCAAGCTTGAGCTGCAGTTATCAAGGCAGCAATAGTAAAAGCAATCTTTAACAGAATACCAGTTTTTTTTAAAATATATTTATTTCTTTTAATTAAAACAATAATAAGTTACATGAATTATATATCACATATCTTTGTTATGTATACAATTCCATGGGAAAGTGACATCAATTTAGTACTGGTACAGAATTAGAAGCAGAAAACTTGAATTATTTATTTTGCCTGGGACCTGACCACTGGCACAAGTTATACTCTATTGCCAGTGGAGACCTTCTGTGTTCTATAGAGACTTAAACTAAGTATGTTAAAAAGCTCCATTTGTGGGTCTTCTGTGAGTCAGCTGAAAACCTTCCAGTTGAAAAGAGATCATCGGTGTTGAACTTTCATTCCACATGAAATTTAAGGATAAGGACAAAGACAACTCCTCAGGTTTGTAAAATAAGGGCCTGAAGAGGGGGATATGAGACATTTCTTTTTTCCTTCCCTGTAAAAAGATTTATATAGAAAGACTATTTGCTTTTCAGGAATACTTATATAGATTAGGATATGTTTGTTAATTCTGCCATACTAGTTGTTAACACCTTTTAAATGTCAAAGAAGATCCAAATTGTGTTCTTTAAAATTAGGACTTGTTGGCAAGTGTTCTTGTGTCAATGGTAAAAGGTAATTTCCCAGTAGGAAACCTCCAGGATACTCACTGATTTGGGGAGGGGAACATAGGAGGAGACTTTCTAAACACAGTTACTCAATTGTGCCTTTTTTTTTTTACTCTACAGTGGGAGGTTTATTCATATACAAAAGTTACACTGTTAGCCCATATGAAAACACTCTGGCCTAGGGGTTTTTTACCCCCTTGGAAAGTCTAATTACTTTGATGGCAAAGGAGATTTCTTTCTGTGGATGTGTGATGTTGCAAGTGCAGCTACAGATACATATTTCTAAGCATCATGCACAATTACAGGCGCCTGTCACTACAGTGGAAATAAATACACTTTTATGTGCTTGTAAGCAAGGAATTAATGGTAATGACCAATAAGCAATGTCGGTAACACCTGAGTACACCTGGGGCAGCTCATACTCTAAATTCAGAAAACAGCAAATACCTATAACTGTTACTTCTGTGAAGTAGAACTTTTTTTAAACACTGTCATACTCTCTGGAGTAGAAGATGATTTCACATATATTTTACCTGAATTTTGAAACAGTGTCAAAGAGACATATAGATTTACTATGACCAATGCACTCATATACATACCTAGAATTAAAACCTTCAATGACTTTGGCTTAACGACAAAAAACTATCAGTTTTTTTCTCTAGATACTTAAAAATAATCTCATGTAAAAAGGTGTGAATAGGGAGAGAACTGCTTGCACAGTATAAAAATCTTTGAAATCTATAACTTGGCTGTCAGGAGGACTTCACTGATTGATAAAGTTTTTACCATACTTCATGCATTTGCAAGGCCGACTGGAGGATCCCTCTCTGGAGCATAAACGTTGCGAGAGTTTCATTTCCATTTCAAACTAATGAGCAAGGTTCAGGGCTCACAGTGGATGGAAGGAAATAAGCCTCGGAGGCAGAGTCAATGAAAGAAAAGCCAAAGTCAAGCTTTTAAGGTCTGTTCACATATATAATTCCTAGGGGTGAGAAAAAAGCATACGTAGATAGCTTTGGTAGTTATTTAACTTTGCAAAAGCAATATCATCCCTGCATGTGTGAAGCTGACCTCACAAAGCAAATTGGGTTATGTTTACTGTGCTTATTAAGCTAAATTTAGATAATCTAAGTCCATATTTAAATAATGAAATAGGGCTGTAAGGTACAGGTATAAAAGTAAATTTGTCTCTGGTAAATGTTTAAAAGGTCAGCTGTACAAGTACATTGAGTTTGATACTACATCATCTGCTTTTCAGAGAGCCTGATCACCCGATGCCCCACTATAATTGTAGCTGGAGCTCCTCAAAGCTGAAAGCATGCTGATCACTGCAAGGTGGTTTGTTGGTTTTATTCCTCCTGGCTTTTCAAGGACAGCAAATAAGAAGGAAACCCAGAAGAAATTAATGAAGCAAAGAGGAAAATAAGTTATCTAGTAAGGGCCCCAGCAGCTGTCCAGTACATTAAATTCAGATAATGAAGCAAGGTGTGTTTTACAAAAATTTAAGACGATCTCTAAAATAACAGATTTTTAGTGCCTTAAAGTCCTGCTAATAGTCATCAGCATACAAACTCTTCATGTTCATTCCATGTAATGTTATCTTTGGCAGCTTTTTAGATTTTATGAACATTCCAACATGACAAACTAAGGAGGTGGATTATACATTTTTCATCCAGGCATTAGGAACACACGGCCAGAACTATCTTCCTTTTCACTTGTCAGAGTGATGAAGTTATCTCACTTGATACAGACAAGATAAGAAAGGGGTGTCCCCTTAGAATTGCTTTCAGTTGTAAAGAGATAGTGCACTTCAGCTGTGTTTAAGCAGCACATGATTAAGTGTTTAATAGTTTGCTTTGAATCAGTAGTTTAAAAGACGTTGAAAAATTAAAGATATTAAGTTGAAAATACGGCAGTTCAGATTTAAAATTAAAAGGAATTGGTAACAAAAAGTGATTGAAATCAGAATTTTAAGATTATGTCTATTACATGAAAATTTCCATGTTCTGTTTCTGTATTTTAGAATCTCCCCCTTGTATTTTAAGAAGATTTTATATTTTCCTTGTGATGTTGCTGAAACATTATACAAGTAACCCAGGACTACTCTATTGCCATAGAGTTACTTAATTCCCACAGAATTGCTAAGCATATTCATAGGTGAGACAGCATTTAAAGAAATCCTTATGATTTCCAAGCTGGAAGTTTATATTCCACAGGAATAAAAACAAAAACAAAAAAACAAAACCCAAAAACAAACTAACAAAAAAAAACCCTCAAGATACAATATGCAATGCTAGACTAAACAAAAGTTCCTTAAAACTCTATGACATTCATGGCCACACCATCAGTGTTTTGCAGTAAATAGGACTGTTGTGGGTAAATATTGCACCATGTGTAACAAAGTGGTTACACTCCTCAAATGCTATTTAATGTACAACATTTTTAAAGGCATGCACTGTAAACTGTTAGCGTCAGAGTTAGAAAAATGTATGTCTTTTGTGATCTGTGCTTGTCCACATCTCTGTGTACTTACCCCTAAATTGTTTTCAGGAATCCCTTCGGTTCTGCCTAGCCAAGGTAGAGTCCTGACTATGCCAGGGCAACTCAGCTGACCACCATAAATCTGCAAGCATTCACAAGCACGTTCTCAGTTTCCTCAGACCCTAAAAGTGCAGAGTGGCTTTTCTATTTCTCACTAATTGTGGCATTCCCTTGTAATAGAACCAGCAAAATTGATCCTGTTATTTGGTTTTTAGCTTTATCTCATTCACTGGAAGGCAGACAAGAATTTGAATACAGCTGAGGCTTTCAACAAGCCGGATAGCTTGGCAATTGTCACTGTTTTTTCTGGAAGTTGATTACTGACATACTAAAAACATGTATCCTTCTCTTCCCTTTCCTTATCAAAGCTGCAGTGATGAGGACTAGAAAAAATATGCCTTTGTGTTAAGTAGGTGGAGACGATTGCTTCATCCTGACATAGCAAATATTTCCACCTTTGCCCATGCTTCTAGATGGATGTTTCACTGGTTCATTTAAACCACAAACCCATCAAGAAGAGCTGTGTTTTAAAAGATGGGTGCTAGTGAGTTTGTGTTGTCTCATTTACCTTTGTAACACGGAATGTTCACACTTTTTGTGTTTGTTTTCCACTTCAATTACAACAATGCAGACTTTCTCAGTTAGAGCCATGTGTGGCACTTCTGTCTTATCAATCAGAAAATTCTAGACCAGAACTCCAAGAAATCTTGAATCCATGCATGACATACTCAGACTTTCAAAACCAACCGGGGCAGGAAAAAGAATTCCTTATTATTACAGAACTTTTTATATTAAGGAACCATTATAACACAGTGTTATACAATATTATATGCTCCTAAAATGTAATCACTCATCATTCACATTGATTAAAAGATACCAGTAAAATTTTTTCAAAGTGGATTCTAAGGATAGGTACATATGATCCATGCAATCAAATACTTCTGAACACCATTTAAGTCATTAAGTCTTTTGCAATGCTCTGAAGTAACCAAGAGATTACACTGTAAAAACTGCAGCCTGAAATGAGCACTTCCCTCACCACCAATCTATTGCCTTCACCTCCCATTTTTCCTTTGGAGAGCTACTGCTCCCATTTGAAAAATCTAGAAGCTGGAATGTCTTAGAATCATAGAATCTTAGAATGGCTTGGGTTGGAAGGGATCTTAAAGATCATCTATTTCCAAACTGCCATGGACAGGGACACCTTCCACTAGACCAGGTTGCTCAGAGCCCCATCCAAACCTCCCCTTGAACACTTCCAAGGACATCCATTATGTCTCTGATATTCATTGTGTTGGGCAACATGTAACTTCTGCTTAATTTTCTCCTAAATATATACATACACACACACACCATTGTGGAAATCTAAGACTGAGCTGGGAAAAGCCCCAGACTAGAGACAGTGGGGCAGGGGAGCAGCATGTATCTGCCAAAACTCTGCCACGCAGCCATGGTGACACAGGCCGGGCCCACACTGCTGAATTCAGCTGCAGCTGAGCCTGCCGGGCCCACCCTGTGGGCACCAGTGCTGGCTGTCAGCACCAGGTGAGACAGCTTCCTAAGCACCATTTTTGACCCTCTGGTCGCAAAAGCATCAGCTCTTCACAGAAAACCTGGAGAAAACCTTGTGGCACAAGCACGTGCTTTTCTGAGGCCACAGATTTGATGTGTGGTGGTGATCTGGCCTGTTCTTATTGCACTGGAGTCTTTAGCAAACTGCTCATTAACTGCAGCTGAACAGGATAAAGAAGTGAATGGGGCCAAAAGACTGCAATAGTTAGTGTGGCATGACTAATGCAGTTAAGTCTGAGCTGAATTTGGGACATTCAGCATCCAGAGAAATGCAGTAATCTGAATCCCTAATGGTTGGACTTGATGGTATTAGAAGACTTTTCCAACCTAAATGATTCTGTCGTGCAAGACATGCATTGCCAATACTTTTAGAAATGGTACCTCAGAGCATACCCTCTCCTGCCCTGCTGTAAGCTCGATCCGTCAGCTGGAGGGTGTTAACCAGGAGACAGCTGAGGCCTGAGGCAATCTGGTCATCTGGGCTGTCCCTTGAAACCAAACTGCTTCCTCATGATAAGGAGATACTAACCCTTGGCACCCCTGCAACGTGACATCAGGAAATGTTTAGATTTACTCTTTAAAAATGTGGTAGGACAGATTTGGTAGTAGTGGCGCAAAAAGCTGTCAGCAGCTGATGCAACAGACCCACCCCTGTCTTATCAGGAGGTTCCCCATGAGGAAGAGCTCCTTCTGTGTGTGTGATTGGGCTTCCCTGCACTCCTCAGGGGGGGCCAGATCTGCACATCCCCTCTGTCCCTCTCCAAACTGTGTGTTCTTGCATTGATCAGCACCATTGTGAAGTGTGGTCTAATAGCCTCTCAAGACCTTTCATTCTTAATTATCTTCATGGAATCATACAAGTTGTTTTGCTACATATTTTGGAGCTATGGTCCCATGTATCCATTGTGTCTTCTGTCTGCAAAAATGCACATATTTAAGAGAAATGCCTGAAACAGCCACAGTCCAGCTATTCTGAGTGTTCTTAGCCCTTGAACAAGTCCTGTAGGATTAAGGTTAAGGCAGGATTTCCCAAGGCTGTCAGCAAACAATCTAGTGGTTTGCATGTTTTTACATATCCTACATCAAAGTTTGTAACATGAATTCTTTTGTTATTGGGTCAAGAGAGAGAAAGTCTCCAGGGAAAGCCTCCAGACAGCTTTAGATAACTGTTGTAAAGGAAAGCTCTGCCAAGACCTACAGAATTGTTTCCTATTTCACTCACGGTACCCTGCTTCACCTCCTAGGTTCCCCTGGCATGAACATTGCTGTCCTATCCTGTGATCCTTTAGTTCTGCTTCCAAGCATTTGCTGTAGACATATTTCTTTCCTCAACTGACATTTTAACTCATTCGAGAATATCTGATTGATGAGAGGGAGGTGGAGAACAGATATTTGGCTCAAGCAGTTGCAAGACCAGACCTTTATGTGCAGGAGACCAAGCTCTAGATATAGTTCTGAGGTCTCATTTCTGTGAAACTACAGCAAGTTGTGTCAGTTGTGAAAGGAACATACCTGGAATTCAAATAAATTATTCAACAGAACAATATAATAATTATAGAGGACTATATATTAAAACTTAATTATATTAAAGGCTGTGACATATATTGTGATCTTACTCATGTTCTTTTGTATATCTGCAAACATACAGGGATGTAGTTATTCCAGTGAGATGGTTAGACTAATAGTAAGACTCAGCAGCTACTCCTGAGCTCTTGTTCCTAAAGGTTATGCTTTGAAATCTCTAAACACCATAACAGAAGTGATCCATGAGGCTGGAACTTCGGTTAACAAGGAGATCTTTTAGGTATTCAGTACTTCAAGGAAATTAAAAGCCTCTTTTTAAATGGCTAAACAAGGAGTAAAGTATCTGTTTGAAAATACTGACATAATGTGACTCCTGCAAAGCCACAAAGAAAAGTGGTGCAAAGTCAGGAACAGAAATGAATTTCTACAGAAGGCTCCCATCTTAGACGTGGCTCAGTCCAGACTACCATTAAAACACAGCATTCTAAAAACACCTTTCAGTGCTCTCTCTAAAACAGATATGTGATCTGTCCTGGCATGTAGTCAATTCCCTCTACATATCCAGTTTTTCAGGCTGCAAACCCTTGCCCAAAGAGAAAGAAGAGGGGACTCCATTTCTAATCGTTGGTCTCACCCTCATGCTCTTGGCTTAGAGCACAGGACCGGTTGGTTCTAGTTGCACTGCATAGCCTACAAAGACAGTAGTTAAACAGCATTCATGTAAGTGCTGACTTCTGTGACACAAAAGTCACAAAAATTACTGCTGCAAGACAACATGAATCACCACATGCAAGACAACAGTGAATGGAACAAGCATTAATTGCACCATTTTGCAAATAAGGAAAGGCACAAGAAAACGTACAAACAGGTTCCAGAAGATGCATTTTGGCACCTGCAATGAAACTTAGGATGAATTCCAGTGGCTAAATTCAGTAAAGAATTCCAGAAAATAGAAACCAGATTGCTTCTCTCATTTATGAGACATCTAAATACTGCTGTTGTGCAGAAATGCCGTATGTAGTGGAGACCTAAGTGTCCAGACAGACTGAGGTTAAGGTGTCCCACAGCCACTCCAGGGAGATTCAGAAAGAAGAGAGGTGGTGGTGAAGCCCGTGTCCCACTGTTGTATGTGGCACCCTAAGCACATGCCAGAAGTGTTAGTTGTGCTCATATTAACAGCAGGTGAAGGAAGTTTTTGGCCATGGTCAAGTGGAAGCTCCCCAGTGTGGTTTTGGCAAATGTCAGCTAGAATTCTCTGCAAGAGAGCCTAAATTCACTAAATCAAGTGAGATGATGGTTTCCAATAGACTGCATGAAATAAAATATGCAGGAAGTTCAGCTGTACAAACTCAGGACATGTTATGGCCCTTATTCCTGGACTAAAAAGTGAGTCCTGGCTTGTTTTATTTACCCAAGAGGCACAGATAATAAGTTCAGTGCAAGGCACAGCAGACATGCTTGATTCCCCTCTGGAAAAGCAGGGGGTGTTGGTAGCTAGCGCATTAATTCAAGAAGTAGGTGGCTCTTCCCTTCTCAGCCTGAGGCATCCCTGTTGCCTCTGCAAGTGCCTTGATGGGCAGCCTTTGAACCAGCTACACTGTTTTTTATCATGAATTCTTCACTGATGTAACTTGATAGCACTTACATGATGAGTGTGATTTCATGCCTTGCTGTAAATTCAGAAAACAGTGTCGGCAAACAAGAATATGCAACTAAATACAGTTCTTTTTAGCCATCTAGCCTCTCTTTTGGTTAGTGTTTTATTCTTTGGTTAGAGAGCTTTTCTGCTGTCAAATGAGAAAAGTAACACTTAGTGCCAGTAAGAAGCATTAGTTCATGTATGTTCAATGCCTACCACAGTGAGAGTGCTGGGTACAAGAAGTGAAGCACATCTTAGCACTCGAAGATGTGCAGGCTGTAGAGCTGCCCCACTGCCCAGGCTGGGATGGCTACTGATTTTAAAGAGCCTTAAGCCATAATAGAAAATAAGTCCACTACAGACCTATAAATAACAGCATGTAAAGCACAACTAAACAGGAATACTAAGAAGTTCCAGAAGACTAAATGAGCTTTCTCTGTTGGGCTGCAAATAATTATTTCATTATAAAGCCGTTCAGTCAGTGGTTTCTTCCTGCATGAATTACTGGATGCAAGATGCAAGAGAAGGTCCTTAGTTGAATCTTTTTCTTTTATTTCAACCCAGTTTAGCAGGAAATTAGCGTGAATGTTGCTACAAGCACCTCTGAATGCATCAGGATGCAATGCATCAGTCACTAGGGAAAAGTGATGCACAATCATGAGACTTCTGTATTATTTATGCAATATCACACCTAAGCAGCATGTTTACTCAAGTGCTGTTCAGCTCTGATATCCTGGGAGTTCCCACTCAGCTATGGCTGTACTGCAGGAGTAGATTACTAGATTACATCCTGATTGCCATAACCCAGAGGTAGGCTGTGTACACCCTGTGTATGCTGACACGAAGGAGGAAATCCAGAGCAGCAAAAATGACAGGTATGCAAATAAATTACACAAAGCCCAGGACACAATTGGCTTTCTGGGCTGTGGATACACATTGCCAACTCATGTTCAGCCTCTCATCCACCAGGACCCCTAAATCATTCTTGGCCAGGCTGCTCTTGGTCTGTTCATCCCCAGCTTATGTTGATACCAAGGGCTGCCCTGATACAGGCACAGCACCTTGTGCTTGATCTTATTGAGCCTTGTGAAATCCCTGCGGGCCCATTTCTCCAGCTTCTTCAGGTCTCTCTGGGTAGCATCCTATCCTACAGCTGTGTCAGCTGCACCATTCAGCTTGGTGTCATTTTCAAACTTACTGAGGGTGCACTTGATGCCACTGTCTGTGTCATTGATGAGGACACTAAACAGTACAGGTCCCAGTTTAGACAAATGAGGGACACCACTTGTCACTGATGCCCATCAGGATATTGAGCCATTTACCAATAACCCCTGCATGATACGTGGACTATTTTTCATCTACTGAACAATCCACCTATCCCATCAATCCCTGTCCAATTTAGAGTGAAGGGTGTTGTGGGGGACTGTGTCCAAGTTCTTACAGAAGCCCAGGTAGATGACATTCATGGCTCCTCCCTAGTCCACTGATGTAGTCACTTCAACCTAGAAGACCACTAGTTGAGTGAGGCAGGACTTGCCCTCGGTGAAGCCATGTTGGGCATCTCAAATTGCCTCCCTGTCCTCCTTATGCCTTAGCATAGCTTCTAAGAGGATCTCTTCCATGATCTTCCCACAACAGAGGTGAACCACAGTTCCTAGGGTGCTCCTTTCTATCCTTTTTAAAAATGGGTATTTTTGCAACCTTTTTTCCAGACACCAGGGACTTCACCTGACTGATGTGACTTTTGAAATACCACAAAGCTCTTTTAACACACATTTACATTTACATTTACAGCGTGTTTGTGTGAACCAAGGAGCCTGCCTTGAGTCCTTACAGTGATATTTAAATATTTCGTAACTGAGAGAGACAGGTAGACAAGCTCTTTCTGGAACCTCACACAGAGAGTGAGGCGACAGTGACACCATGGCTGAAATGAGCACCACCATTCATCTGATTCAAAACACTGAAGCAGAAACTGGTTTAAATATCTGGTGAGATTTTCTAAGAACTCTTCACTTTAAAAAAAAACCTACAACTGGTTAATGATCATTACCTATGCTCAGCTGTATTTACTGTATGTGTGAATTTGTCCTTGCCCAGAGCTTGCAGTCAGAATTGAAGGTACTGGCATAATCTGCCCTGCTGCCCATGGTTTGCCCAGTGGCATTCCATGGGCTCAGGGATATCAGCTAAGCCAGAATGTGCCAGACCTACAGAGCCTGGTTGGTAGTGCTGACTTGACCATGCACTGTCCAGGCTCCCAGCACACAAATGACTTTGATATGTTTTTCTTATGCTTGAGGAAACTTCCAGACAGAAGAAAACACAGAAAAATTCACCTTGCTCCTACAGTGGTTGTTCCTGGCATGTGGCTTTAGGCATGTGTGAAACTATATAACAGCAATTGCTCATTGGAAAACAGCGGAGCATTTAAATTCACATATTCACCTAAATATGACCTTTTAAAGCTGAGTATCTTTTGTTAGATAAAAGTCAGAAAGTATTTTTTTTTTTTCCAGAATCTTGTTTCACTTTCAAGAAAGGGAGTAAATCACTATCAACAGCACATCCTTAATACGTGAGTTATATTGCATACTCTTCTTTCACAGGCTGAGCCTTCAGGATGCTGTGCGTCTTAGTCAGGATGTCATGTCAGTGGGCAGGTGACCATTGCCTTATTCACAGTGACATCTATTGGCAAAAGCAATATGCAAAGGCCTCTTTTTCTACTAGAGTGCCTCTTCTATCTTTAGCATTTTTCTTTATCTTTGCCACATCTGACCACTCAGTAATTCCCAGTCAGTTCAGAATTTTAGATTACTTAATATAGCTTAGTCTTTTATCATCTTTTCTAACCCAATATCCCTATTCTCAGTCAATCATTCATCTGTTTCTGTCAGGGGAAGATTTTATATCAATCATCAACACCATTTTCCAGTTTATTAATAAAAACATAAACTATAAAATAAATTGAAGTTTCAACAGGACAAAAATACAGAAATCAAGACAAACCTCTCTGAAATACACCAAGAATGACTGGGTTCACTTTTTTCCTCAAAATGACCAAAGTGCTGCTAAAAAAGAAGAAATCTTGAGGCCACATCTCTGTCTGTTATTCATAAGACCGTAGAAAGGAAAATAACTAGAAGCAAAGTATTGGCATTTAAACAGCTGATATTTCATTAAAATATTTACAAACCAGAGACAGAAAAAATAATTAAATCAGATCTTCAGAAAAAGACATATTTATTCTACCTGTTGCATGTAACTTAAATGATTTTCATCTGAAAAATGAAACTGTCAGTAGTATCTACAAATAATTCAAATTTATTTACCCAAGTATGTGGGTGAAATTTGATAAAATAGAAACAGACACTGGAACTGACAGTGCAGCACAACAGTTCTGTTAATCACAGGCACAGATTTTTGTTTTCATATGACAGTCCAGTATTCTGTCAGAGACATTCCCTGTCCTCAAATTCTGCTGCACAGGAGGAGAGACACAGATTACACAGGCAAATATTTCACCACAGTGAAACTTGGCATAGATGATGGACAGGTTGACAGAAATAGGAAATAAAATATTAATTTAGAAACATTTTTGTTTCAGCATTTCAGTACTTTCTCCTGTCTAACAAAAACAGCAGATACACAGAGAAGGTCCTCTGTCACTGAGTCCATCTCTTCACAAATAAGAGATACAGAAATAACAGTATCTAAGAAATTAAATCACAGACCAAATCTTTGCATTTCACATCTATAACTAGAAAGCAAGATCAGATTGGGTGGGGGAACAAAAAATCTAACAGCTAGATCAAAAGTTAGTTGCAGTCCATCTAGCAGCAGAGTGATAAGGGAGATTTTCACCATGCTTTTTTAGACTAATTAATAGATAATAAAAGAAAGAAGCTGCATCTCTTGAGCAAGATTCCTCTGGTATTCATACATTCATGCTGAGCTTACAACCTGAAGGTGCTCCAAGTTTCTCAATTATTTGCAGGTTTTAACATCTGAAGATTTATCTTGTAATCTGCCCCTTGCCTATTTAAAGCTACAAGAATCTAAGTCCAGATTTTTTTTTTTTCCATGAAGTTTATAGAAAATCTATAACATGTTGATCTATGTTATTTTATTCATATGCCATATTCCACTACTTTTTTTCTGTGAAGTTGAGATTTATTAATTGACTACTTGTTTTTTTTTTTTTTTTCCTTCAAATTAATTCTTAGAATTCCTTTAGGTCCTAGTTCATGTCTGGAAGCAACTGAAAGACAAATCTCTAAACCAGAAAAAAACCATAGGTATATAGCAAATGGGTGTATGGTATCAAACACATGTCTGGTGTATCTTCAACCCACTGTACTCCAGAAGGGAAGACTGCTACTTCTCAGGCTTTTTATTTGACATAAAGGATATTCCTAGCTGATGTTAAACATGTGCAACATTAAAAACATCATGAGAATGATGGCAAATGCTATATGCATAGCAGAGCAGACTGCTAACCTCCTGTGCCAAAAACAGCAGAGCTGACCCCAGGGCTCTGCTCTGGTTTATTTAATTCTGAGAATAAGTTTATGGGTGATCAACCTTCCAACAGTCCACAATTCTTGACAGCTACTATTTCCAGCAAATAGACTCTATGGTTTTTTGGTCACTGAGCATTTCATTCTTCTTAATATAAAGGCTCCAAGTGTGTCAGAGATAAGAGTTGATCAAAGGGACGTGCAGCTGCAGGGGGCTGGGGGGGTGGTGACATATTTCAGCCTCAGTTGCTGTAGAGGACAACGTGGAGCTCACACTTGAGATGAGACTCTGGGAGCACACAGTCTGAGAGTCAGTGTAGCTCAGGCACAGAGGAAATTAGTGACTGAGGGTGCAACCAAGTGCTCAGAGCTGAGACTGTGTCTAAATTCTCACTTTACAGTTGTAGGGGATGGATAACCTGAGAAGCTGCTTCCAAAGGATTTCAGGCAACTGAGCTTTTCTAGTCTTTTTCAGAGGACACCACTTTAGCTAGGCCAATCTAACAGAACATGGTGTCTCCACAAAAGGGGAATTATTTGAACGATGACTTCTAACACTTATTAGCATAACTATGAAAATAGTCAATAGTTAAAAAATTCACCATCAGAAACTGCAGAATTGATTGCATGTCTTACCACTGCCAAAAAATATTTTATTTGGAACATAAAGGCATACCTAATACTACACTACCCAAAGACAGACTTTAAATGATGGGTGACAATTTTTCCAAACTGAAAGCTGCAGGTATTAATTATAAAAGTACAGCCTTCTCTATAGGCTCTTCAATAGAAAATACAAGACACGTTCATAAAATCCATATTTTATTTTGATAAAATCCTTATAAATATAAAAGCGTTGAATCAACTCCACAGTTTACAATATGTAAGAAATATGTAAAACTTCTGTTTACGATATGAAGCAGTAGCCTTATTCCTTTCTCTTCTGAGACAAACATATCGTTTGTATCCTTCTTGCAACTTGTAAACATTTTTTTCCACATTCTGTAGCTACTCACATAACAGGGAAACATATGAGATCAAATCCTAAGTTTTCAAAAGAGTGAAAACACACCCATTTTTCTTTTTAGTGCCGCTAAATGCCTTTTATTTCTCCAATGGTCTGTTTGTGATCTTTTCTTCAAAAAATACTCAAAAGGCATTGGTAGGCCTTGCAGGATATAATAGCTATATTCTGGGGAGGAGGAAACAAAAAAGTCCACATATCTTAAACTAAGATAAAATATACCTCTGTGTCTAATTTATTGTTCTAAAACAGCATATAAAGTCAATCCTGATTGTGACTTCCCTCAGGTTTGTTCATCTAAGTTCAAATGACCTATTGAGGTAAAAGGCAGAGCATATAAAACCTACTTAAAAATGAATTCAAGGAGAGCAGTCATGGAAGATGAATTTGTCCAAAGCACTACAGTGATTGCTGTTAGTTGCTGCCAGTAAAACCTCTAGCTGCCTCTTTCAGGTATCAGTGGGTTTCAATATGTAGTTCTCAGAGCTTAGCTGAGAGTAAATCTAATTCTATCCTAAGCTACATCCTATGGAATGTTCAGTAATAAAAATATTTGGTGTAAAAACCCCAATTATATTCAGATTAAAAAAGCTCCTGAGAGAAACGCAGGCTCAAGTCAACTCAAAGCCAGACATTTCAATATATTGCTATTGAGGGCTCAGCTTTTTATTAGATGTTGACTTGATTCCGATATCTTTGGCTCTCTGACTATTCTCTTTGGTCTTGGAATATAAGTGTAATCACTGAAGTTCAGCTATGAGAACAGAACATCAGCCAGCACCTTGAGACATTCTAGACCTGGGTAGTACTGTGCTCCACAGCGACATGAGAGGCAAGCAGCACATGGTTCACACTGCAGTGTCCAACAGTCTGGAACAACAGCTACCCCTGCCTCTTGATTTTAAGTCACGAAGTCTGACACTACATGGGTATAGTGTAATAATCCCTTATTTTTCAGCCAATGCAACAAACTGGATTTAGGAACAAACAGCTTCCTCTATGCCCTTTCACCTTGCAGTTTTCAGGTTTCAGGACAATTTCATCTTGTCACATTGTGAAATTTAGGAATACCTATTCTACCTGACATGATCTTGCAATATACAAAATCCTTACTATTTGCTTTAAAAAAAAATAAAAATCAATCAGTAGATGATTACTGCTATGAAGCAGCCAGAATAACAGGATCATGTAAATATCTGTTTTACTTAAATGTTGCTAGTCATTGCTGCTTTCTGAAGGATAGTAAGCATGGTATTGCAAAAGTCAGCAATGAAATTACATCATCCTTGAAATACTTTTTCCTTGAGAACTGCATTGTGAGGTGGATACAGAAGCTAAATATTATGTTAGAGATCAGAAGAATAAGCCCAGAATATCCTGTACTGTCAATAATACCAGGGATCCTGTTCAGTAATTTGGTGGCAAAATCTGGGCAACTCCTTCACCACGTTTGACCCTTATGATTAGCAGTGACCTGTGTGCAGGCAATGCTGATGGCTCACTGCTTCCAAGCCAATGCACTCAAACCCAGTCAGACCTGTTAACATCAATGAACCTGTGACATCTCCGGACATACCTGCCTGTGAGAAATGACTGCATGGTAAACTACTAATAAAACAACAGCTATTTGTTAAAACAACTCACAAAAAAAAACCCTAAAAAAAAGAAAAGAAAAGAAAAAAAATAAAATCACAAAGTATATTAACTATTAAAATGAATTCAGCCTTTGGTTTCAGAGGGAGGCTACTTTGGATTTACTCCTTTAATTCCTTCTGACTTCTCGTCCCCTTAGAGGCTGGGGAGGCCGGAAGTTTCTCAGCAAGCAGCAGGCAGCCTCATCCTCAGCAGTGCTCAGGAGGCTGCGGAATTTGGCCAGCTGTAACCAAAAGAGACATAGTTCAGCAGATAAACCCTCATATCAATACTAATGAAAAAGCATGTAAATATTAAAGCCACTTTTCACCTCTTTTCCACCTGAAAGAAAAGACCTCTATTTTATTAAGTTATGAGGGGAATGGCAATTTCACCATTTCTATCCTTGTAAATGAAAAAGGATGACTACTGAGAAAATATCCCAAAATACATGTCAACATGAAGCTGTGTGTAAGGATTACTTGTTTCCTTTGTTCACACTTTGTCTTCTATAACATGATCTAAACTGGGGGGTGGGTGGGGGTGTGTTATATTTTTTTAGTTGGATTTCATATTTTGGAGATTCTGAAATGCTTTTCACCAAAATATAAGATTTTGTTTCTTATCATACAAACATTCTGTATATGTTTCCTTCTTCAAAGGGTTTATTCACAATTAACCTGGAATTGCAGGTGTGGTGCTACAGAACGCTTCTGCAACTAGCACTTACTCCAACCATGGGATATTACAAATTCTTCCCTTGTGAAGACACAGGACAAGCACTTATTAATAATTCAGCATATGCTGATCTCAGCAGAAATCCCATCACAGCTCCATATCTAAGCCTTGGGAAATCTCAGGCTGATTTCTGACCTAAGTTTTAGAATTTTTTGTTTAATTTCTAATATTTCCAATAGTTACTACTTCTATATATCACCTTAATTCCCTCCTAGGTTACCAAAGGTAGGACAGCACAAAAACCACTCCATTATAATAGAGCATTTAGCTGTATGGCAACTGCACTGTAATGACATTAAGAGAAGAAAAGGTCAGTGCTATCTTGCTTCACCCCATTCCAAAGCTAATGTTTGTAATTCAGGGTCCTGTAAGTTTCTAAACACTTGAAAGTTATTTTTAATTTCTTTGGTCCTGAAAACTGCAACAAAAACTCAGTAGTAAACTCTAAAGCCCTAAAGAAATACAAACTCAAGGAATAAAATTAAGTGGTAGAACAATATCTGTCACAGTGCTGACTGATCAATCACAATGTGGACATTACTGGAAACACTTTTGCTTTGTGAATGTTTCTATTGATAAGAATATAGCAATTTCTACTTTAATACATAAGATGTAGCAAAAGTTTATAAAAAATGACTAATTAAGGATCACTATATACTTGACACTTCCCCACACCATGTTCTCTGAGCCTGTTACATGTGGCTGTTTATATACAGCACTTCACATTTTACAATGTATTAATTATAGATTTGCCCAAATAAGAAGCTTTTAACCTGAAAAATGGCTTGATTTTGGAAAGCTGATACCTTAACACAAATTTTCCATCCTAGATCCATACACATTGCAGCGAGTCTTACAAAGCCAGATTGAGGAAGAGATACAGACGAGAAAAATACACACACTTAGCAAATTAAATGACTTCAAATCAGTTACAAACAAATTTGAGGTTTCCTTACAAAGACACTCAGGGAACTGTCTTAACATTTTTAGGAAATACTGAAGTCACCATTTCTGCTGATTTTGTGGTCTCTACTCAGAAATACTTTACACCCAAGAGGATCAGCCCGCTGGGTGTCACTGTTGCCAAGTTAAGATACAGGATGAAACTCTAACATGAAATGTAAATAAACTCTTTTATGTTGAATCACGGCTTTTTTAAAACAGCCTAGCACAACACCAACTTACTACAATAGTATTCCTTTTTCAAAATTATAGTAAATTCATCAAGTTTTATGTATTTAGAATGCAAGAAGAAATCTACTACTTGTCTGCCAGATAAAAATGCCAAAGATGAGGTTTGAGCAGGATATACAACTAATTAAATCAACTGGAATTCCAGAATTTCTAAGCATCACCAGAACTCTTTTTTCCTTTAAGTTCCCTATGGATTATTTTTGTTTATTAATTTTTAGAGTATGCAGATTCTTTTAAAAAAATGAATAATAAATGGCTGTTACAGCAAGAAAGGCAACTAATCAGAATAAATTTGATATACAAATTTTGGCTTTTGAAAATCTTGTAAGGTCTGCAGTGCAAAAGTCTGCAAGAAAACATAATTTTGGGTGGCATTTGCAATTCCAATTCTTACAAAAGCAACATTTCTATAGCAGTGAAAAATTCAAATATACCTGTTCAGAGCAAACACTTATGGGTTCTCTCAGAACAATCCAGATGACGCTCTCAAGAAGAGGTGGAACAGTGAGAGAGCCAAAGTACGTCCAGTAGTCCAGGGACTTGGGAAGCAGACAGCTGGGATCAAAATTTGTGAATAGTGCTTTTTTTCCCTAGATATAAATAAAAGAAAATAAAATACCAGGGCAATATTATTTAAAAGCAAGAGGCCAAGGTAAATCATGCCAAAGGAGGTAGAGCTTGTTCTCCTAGCAGGTGGGCTGGCAGCATCTGGGTGATAACAGGAGGTCCTCATCACTGCCCTTCAGATGAGGTCTTACCTCAGTAACAGCTTTGCTGTGACTTTCCTCAATGCCAGCAGGACACCATGAGAGGTGTCATGTTAGCACAGGCTCCCCAAAGTTACAGATGACCATGACATGGAAGTTGTGGGGAGAAGACAGAAGATGTTAGACTTGCAACACGGTCTCTGTGGCGCTGGCAGAGTTAGCCCATAGGTTACTGCCACTTGCTTCCCTCCCCACTCACTCCTCCCAGGAGTTACTTCGTGTTCCCCCTGTACTGGCTGACAAGTCAGAGATGT
Source organism: Poecile atricapillus (assembly GCF_030490865.1). Taxonomy (NCBI): domain Eukaryota; kingdom Metazoa; phylum Chordata; class Aves; order Passeriformes; family Paridae; genus Poecile; species Poecile atricapillus. Next base: position 126,950,638 of record NC_081250.1, on the reverse strand, counting down.
GTGTCTGAAAAATTATGTTGAGTCTGGCTGATTTCTCTCAGAAAGGTTATTTCTCACCCTGTATCTCAGCAAAACAGGGAAGGAAGTCTTTCCCTCATCTTTTTTACACCGTTCCATAAAGTATGTTTTTCCCCTGCTACTAGCCCCATAGCAACAGATTTATCAGAGACTGGGTTCTGTGAGGAATGAGCTTTCTCCTCTGATCTTCTACCGTGTAAAAATTATTTTTTGTCTAGTTTTCAAATTAAACAGAATGCACATAAACTCTCTCAAATCAGGTATCCATCGCTAGGGATAAGGAAACATGTAGGTGCAGGGAGTAGCAGCCAGATTTCAAAAAATAAAAAACCCTGACACAAGCCAGCACCAATATTGGCTAGTATTCTTTCAGAAGCAATTGTTCACCTTAATTCTGATGGTGTCCAAGCGGTCAGTAATCTTGTTCAGCTGAGGGTTGCATTCGCCAATCTATTAACACCAAAGAAAAAAGAAACACTGGAGCTCCAGAGAAAAGCAACAAAAATTAATGATAAGCAAATGCATAATGAAACTGCTTTATAAAACTGAAGTGACTGTAAGATCTGATGCACTTTTTGAGTACAAGCCTGTGACTAGCAGGTGCTTAGAAATAATATTGGTAATAAAGAAGATTCACTCCCTTGCTGATCGAATTCTGGATACTAATTGTAATTATTTCAGCTACAAAAGAATTACAAACTTTTCACTACAGGGGAATAGAAACCATTTATCTTTCATGTTTTAATATGTGGGATATTAGAAGTTACAGACTAACATCCAAAATTTAAGCTGCTTATAACATTGAAAACATCGTTCTTATGTAAGAACATTCCAAACAGAATTTGTGTGCTAAGAAATCCAGTTTTCCTTGAAATCCCATTTTCCTTGAGTCATTGTAATGCAAACTGGAAAGACAGAATTACTGAATTGCTGAAGCAGTTCTTTACTGCATGGAATGGCTCTCTGACTGTGCCAGCACCACTACTAGCTGTTCTCTGGAAGCTTTGTCAGCCGCCAGAAACCACAGAATTGACCAAAGACCTATCTTTTGCCATAGACTGTATGAATTCCCCATCTTCTTCATACAGAAGTCAGTGAAGCTGTTGCATGAATTTAATCTTAGAACAGGTACAGAAGGCAAAAAGGTCTAAAATAATTATTAAGAAATTCTCCAGTTTCTGTTTTTGTATTTTAAAATAATTGTTATTTTCCAGAAGAAATTGCCAGTTGAGAAAGAAGCTTTACAGAAGCTTTACAGAAGAACCATTACAGAAACCTTTAAATCAAGCTGTCCCCCTAAAGGAACATGCTAGTCAAGTACAAGTTACTGGGATCCAAACAGAGGCAACTGAATTAAGTTCCACATCTAATGCTGTATGGGCTTGCAGATTAGGCAAACTGAAGAGTTTGACTGTCTTGAAAATCTGTTAAGCTGATATTTTTATTCTAAAAGGAAGCACAGCTTTTTATATGGGCAACTAAATACTAAGAAGTAAATAGTTTTAAAATAAGAATATCTTTAGCAATAATTACACCAACCATCACCATTATCTCTTTAGTCTTATAATGCAGATTTATTATGAGGGCTGAACCATTCTCATCTTACCTTCAGAAATACAGCCATGACTGCTAGTCCATCTGACTGAGAAGCTGCCTCAACAAAACTGGAATACTTCTCTGCATTCCAATGGACCACATGAAGCTGAAAAGCAAGAGACACAGACAGCATCAACTCTTGCTGAACTCAAGTAGTGGCAAATGAATATTACAACTTTACTGGGTTTGAAAATTTATTTCATTCTTTTGTATGAAGAATCATTCAGTGTTCTAAATGCAGATATTTCATGAAATCAGTAAATATGTAGTTCACACAAATGACAAAAGCATTCTCAGTGTCTGAGATTATTAAAAATTTACCAGAAATCAGTGCACCACAGTGCCTGTCCAATTGCTGTTGGGTCCCCAGATTTTGAACTGAGAAGTTAAGACAAAAAAATCCAATGGTTATATAACTAGAGGTTTTAAATCCATTTTTAGTACAGCTAATTTTAAAAAGTGATTGAAATTCATGAGGATGTCATTCATATTTTACTCCTCTTTTTCTTTAATCAAGCTTTCAGCAACATTAATCATCCACATAAATAGCTAGAAAACAGGCAAATACACACTAAACTTTCACTGACCCCTTTTCCCTTGTTTAGCTTAGGGGAACATCAGCATTTCATTTTTGACACTTTTCAAATGTTATTTTCTATGACTACCAGTAATGATGCCCTTCCAAGCAGCTTGATTATCTCAATTTTGAACACTTGCATTTCCAGCATGCATTATTCTGGAAGTGTCCTGTCATATTTGCTTAAGAAGTTTAAAGACACTACCCAGCCAGGAGGGAAGAGGAAAAGCCTGTGATGTCTATTTCCATGCCACTTAAGTACCTCCTGTTAAATCAGGTTTCCTAATTTCTGACCACAATTCATGATAGGAGCTCCTGGTTCCCAGGAAGTGCCAGGTTGTTCCAGCCTTGAGCAATGGTCTGACTACCAAACTGGAGAGAGCATCCTCTAACAGAACTTTAAGTACTTCACAAACATTAATTACTTTCAGAAATCCTCAATGGATTAGTAAATCTTATTACACAGTTTTTAGTTAAAGGTGCTCAGAAGTAGGGTGCGAGATTGGCTTTTCTAAAATCGGTGACCATCTTTTCAGATGTTGAACTTCAAGAATGCTGAAAAGCAACTCATTGAATGACTTAACTGGGATGAACCCATGAAAAATAAGGCTTCCTTTTGGAATACAGCACCTATAAGACAAGTAAGAATAATTTGGGAAAGCTGAAACCTGCTTTTAAGGATTTCTGTGTGAAGCAACATAGCTGCATGGTTGAAATAGGGTTCTAGAAGTATGAAGATTTTTATTCTAAATATCATTCCCTGCTTAACCTCTTTCAATTTTCTATATCTACAAAATAGAACTCTTCCTTGGTCTTACTTGATATCAATGTTTGTTAAGCATTTGGGCTCTGAAGTGCTGACACATTACTTGCAAGTAAGGAATCCCACTGTTGTCAATAATAATTCAGGCACAACCATGATGACATGCATGCTGGCTCACAGCTTTAGAAATCCTTGAAGGAAAGTTGCTAAGAGTATTATACGTTAAACGAGGAGGAGAATATAGTCCACTAAACCTTTCTCAAGTGCATTAATATCCTGGGGCTCATAGTGTCTGCACTGCTCCCTATTATAAATTCACAGAACCTATGTTGAACAACTTTTAAACTATAACATTTTTACATACACAAAAAGGAAACAGATACCCTCAGTCAGAAATTAATTTTATTGTGGATTTAAAAAAAAAACAAAACACCAAAAACAACCCAACAAAGAACAAAAAGGAAAATTCCCACAGCTACTAAAAGCTCATTCCCACTCCCTCATAGCTTTGCCAAAAAAAACCCAATAAGGTAACCCTCCCAAAACCAAAACCCCCAAACAGAGTGTGAAACACTTTTGGGTACAGACCCGTTCTCAATGGCTTGTGACTTCTCTCTAAGGAATATATCCTGTCTTACCACCACTGTGTCACTGCAGCTTGTGAAGAGACCTTGATCAGACAGTATGTTGTCACAGAGAATGGAGCCATGGATCCCTTCTGCTTCCTGGTAGGCTTAAGAGCCAAACCTTGCAGTCTTCTTTACCTGTACATTAATTCTTTCTGCAATTCAGTTGATGCTTTTTCTTGAAACCTTGCACATCTTCCTTTCAAAGGCGAGCACTGAAACCATCTTCATGTCTCCTTCTGAGGTATTTTCTTTTGTGTGAACATTATTCAGAAGCCTTGATTTAAATTCTGAGTTTCTTATCCCAAAGCCAAAGTGACATCTAGAGAGCTTCTTGTGGAGGGTTACCCAACCAACAGGTAACAGAAAGGCTTTTAGACTGGCTAGAAATTCAGAGATATTTTCTCCTTCCATTTGGTTTCTTAGATGGGAAACATTATTTTCTCAGCTAGAAATTTGGGTTTGGTACTTAATGGTTTTAAAGCACCTCTATTAATTCTTTATATTCCATCTCACCTGGTTCCTGTGGAAAACATAAGCCTTTAAACACTGCAAATGTCACTTTTCCCCATAAGTGTTAGAAAACCGATTTTTTTTTCCTGACCAGTATCTCTTATAGCATTTCCAGTAAAATTTGATCACACCACAGTGCATACATTACATATTTTCCTTCTGTAGTATTATGCCCTTTATTTGTCCATTTATTTTTACACTTTTTACTTTTTTAACCCCAGAGAACTCTGAACTGTCTGAATCATATGTTTTTAAAGATCTCAATCTCCTGAAAATATTCCATGTTACTCCATTTGCAAAGAAGAATCTCATACTGAGAGCTTTCTCCTGCAGATTACTCGAATCCAAAGGAGACAGAGCAGGAGTGAATGCTCCATGCCAGAGTAGATGGTGCACTTCTCCCTGTGACACACCACCTCCACTGAAGCGCAGTACCCCACAGACAGCAGCCACCCCACAGACAGCAGGCATCCCACAGATATTAAAGCATGGTTCTCAAAGTCATAACCACCACTTTGTTAAGTGCACCACAAAATGTAACACTACTATGTCTTTACAAAAACTTTACACTATATAGGCCCCAAATCCACTAATTCTGTGGTTTGTCATTGAAGATGACTTTGAAAATGTTCTCCAGGGAAGAAACAATGAAAGAAAAAGTTTAAAATAACTCTTGAACATTAAGTCTTGCTCTTATCAAGCTCTTGTCTTCTGTAGTCCTTTTTTAATCCTCTCCAAAGCTTTCAAAGAGGTTCTCCTTTGAGAAAGGACCAAACATGCAACACTTCAGGAAGACCGCTTGTCTTTTGATAAAATGAGGGGAAGATGAAAAGCAGGAAGAGGAAGGGCAACATCATTCTTGCAATGGAAAACTAGCCACAAACTTATAGGTACAGATGACTCCATGTAAAGCCTTACCTCTGCTGCATACTTCATCCCATCCACCGTGTGCTCAGAGCCAGCCTCATCATTGGATCCCCAGTGGAAGTGAATCTGGCGCAGCCTGTAGGTCCCACTGAGCGGCCCCCCAGTCAGCACTGGAAACCCAAGCAGAGGAAAAGACTTCACTGAGAGAACAGGAGACTCTACCCGCATCCTCTAACCTCACACCAGACTTCAGTCTTTGGACACTCCTCTGCTCCTGCTCATAAGTTGTCTCAGACGGTTTCCCATTTCTTGGAAGTACTACAGAAACCCTCACCTGTTGAGGATATGACTATGAAAATTGCATTTAGGGGCAGGTTAGTGGGTTATGGACCACTATATGATATGCTGTTATTGTCAATGTTGGATATTTCTCAGAAAATGGGAAAATACTTCTATTTTACAACACTCTAGGGTTTCCGCTCTTGATTATATTCAAAAGAATCACTAAGAAATTAAGCTCAAAATAGACGTTTTATAAATAAGGAACAGGATCATAAAAATATGGTGTCAGGAGTATTTATTTTCCTCTTTGAAATCTGGGGGAAAATAGTCAGAGCTTAAATTTTCAGGGCTCTTTCCTTTATTTGAAACTAGATCCAGTTATATCAGATTGAAGTCTGAGGGAAAGGAGCTTATATTAACATAAATAAAATTAAGCCAATGCTACATATGCATTGTACAACTGCACTATTACTGACAATTAGCCAGGGCTGGAAAGCATGCCCTATGAGGAGCAGCTACGTACTTTGGGTTTGTCTAGTTTGGAGAAAAGGAGGCTGAGGGGTGTCTTCACTGCTCTCTACTTCAGAGGAGGGGAAGCAGAGAGGGAGCTTCTGGTCTCTTCTCTCAAGTATCCAGTGACAGGACTCAGGGATAAGGCTTAAAGCTGTCCCAGGGAAGATGTAAATTGGATTCTAGGAAGCATTTCTTTACCATGATGGTGGTCAAACATTGGGACAAGCTTCCTAGAGAGGTTGCCAAAGCCTCAGGCTTATCAGAGTTTAGGAAGCATTTGGACAATGCCCTTAACAATATGCTTTAACTTTTGGCTAGCCCTGAACTGCTCAGGCAGTTGGACAAGATGATCGCTGCAGGTCCCTTCCAACTGAAAGAGTCTACTCTATTCTATTCTTTTTATTTATATTCTCTTCTGTTCTAATTCTGTTCAAAATAGCGTGCATATGGGTGGGCTTTTCATTATTTTGCCTTAGCAAGTGCTGGTAATTTTCTTGTCAGACTTGGAATCAAAATATCTCTTTGAATATGAATTACACTCAGAAAGATTCCTTATTCACAGCAAAACAAATCACTCCACTCGCCCAGCTCCATATGTCCTCTGAGTGTTTGGGAATCAGTCTGGAATAGTTTACTGTCTCATTATAGAAATTTTAAGGGGAAATAAGGGGAGATTTAACCAGACATTTTTAAAATTAAGAGCAGTAGGGATGACAATAGTATTTTTTTCTCTCTTCTAGGTTTAGTCCAAAACCTAAACTTTCTTAGGAACAAAATACACCAAATAAAGATGAAAGAAGAATTTTTAAGTTGCCTATTTCCTAACACAAGTAGCTTGGATTATGAAAAGAAACTGAGACTGTTTATTCTGGGAAAAAATATTTAACTTCCTTAAAGCTTCAACTCAAGAACATGCATTTACACAGCCTATAAACTTAGCAAACAGAGGAGATGGGGCACTGGCACTTTTATATTCCTTCTTTTAAGGACTGTAAACTTGGATGTAAATGATCCTAGAAAAGTGTAAGGATCGGTGTTCAAACTGGCTGAGAAAAAAGTATTATGTAGAAATGCACCAGCATGAAATTCTTATACTGAAAAATGTGGGAAATGGCCTGTTGATTTATTTATTTATTTACCATCACACAGTGATGGTAAAACCCTTTCATTCATAACCTTAATCAATAATTAAGGAAGAGGGTAGTCAAAAGTTTTTAAGGCAAATATCAGTTATCTCGAATTTTGCAAAATGCTGGAAGATCAATAGAATAATTTCAAAGAATGGAGTTAATGTGGTACCGAAAAGCATAAACAAACTTACACAAACAGTTACAGACTTGACAGCCCAGTTCCAATGCTGACCAAAGTGAGGAAATAGTTCATATGGGAGTCAGTTAATAGTGCATTAGAAGATGCTAATGTATTTAGTACCAATTAATTTGATTTTTTTTTCATGAAACCAACACATGGCAGGAGTTCTTACTTCACAGAGGTGCCCCAGAAGCCAAATTTGGGCCCTAGAAAATTCAGTATTTTTTGAACAATGACCTGAAAGAAAACAAAAACAACACTGATAAAGTTTGTCAGTGACAAATATCACGGAAAATAGTGAATTACTCAGTTCATGGTTGCAGACTGAAGAATCTGGTCCATGCACAGAAGACATGGAGTCTACTGAAGGACACTGGGGATTCCATCTATTAATTATCTGATCAAAATCTGTCAGTGCTTTGCCATGATATGAACTATATCCTTGGAGATATGGCCTGAGGAAAGCAGTAAGAGGAGGATCACGTTACTGTTGCTTTAGTACCAGGGGAAGCCTAGAGAAACACTGTGTTCAGGCCCTGTCACTTCATGGATGGATTTAAGAGAGTGGAAGAGGTTCTCAGTGTATTCACATTCATTACCTGTTTTTCTTTTAAACTGTGAGGGTAATTAACAATTAGAACAACTTACCAAAGGTTGTGGTAGGTTCACCATCGCTGGAAAATTTGAAATCAAGTGTATATTTTTCTAAGAGATGTGCTTTAGTTCACCAGCATCTACTAGGCTCGAAGCAGGAATTAATTCTGGGAAGTTCCATGGCATCTGACACAAGGTCAGACCGATCATTGATGGTCAGCTGGTGGCTTTCATGCAACATCCAATATTGACAGAAAGTTTAAAACTAAGACTGTTCAGGAAACAAAAACATGACGGTGTCTCCATCTATGTCTCTCCCTATTGCCACTAGTAAGTTCTCAGGACTAATGGGTCATCAAAAATTAGTGTTGCTCAGGCTTTGATGCTTGTGAAAGCATCATATGGTCTTGGATCCTCAGCTAAGCCTCACACAGCCACAAAATGATTTTATTGCTTGAAGATTCTGCACTCCTACAGCTTCAAGGGGAGGCATGCTGGCTTGCCCAAAATCCAAGAGAAGGTTTCACAGATGAAGGCACTAACATTACAAAGATTATGATAAACCAGAGAACTTCTAAATAAGAATTATTGTTTGCAAAAAGGGAAGCTACATACCCGTGGAAAAGACTGGGGCAATAATACTTTTCAGAGAAGAAAAGGGATTACTTGGGATCTATTTCACTTGTTCCATATTGGCTCTTACTTGACATAAGGAGTCTGAGGTTGCCAAAAGGGGAAAAACATATAACCAAACCTGCAGCTAAATTCAGGTTAGAGATTTGAGCGATCGGTTGGAATGAACCTGTAATGAGACATAAAGGATTCATCTGCAGTGAGAGAGAGAGACAGCAGCATTTGAAAAATTGTACACAACACTGTTCAGACAAGGGGCTGGCACTCTCCAGCTGTTGGGGGTGGATCAAACCACTCCTGTGAGTAGGGAATCCCAGCACTTTCTGAGAAACACAACCTTGAATTTGTGTCCAAATATGTTCCCACACTGTATCATGCAGAAAGAGAGGGAAAAAGGAATCTCTCATCCAGAACAGCAAAGCCTTACTGTTTATAAGGAGTTCATACCCAGCAATGAGATGTGCCCAGGCTGCAGGCATTCTATTTAGGAATTGGTGGAGGAAGTTACAGTGCAAGAGTAAAGGAACAAACCTGATTTGTTGACGGTGTCATCAAACTCCACACTGGTGGAGTGCCCGTTGTTAAGGATGATTTTAGCAGAAGCTGGATCATAACTGGGATTTAGAGGACGGAGGGAGGGATCATACTTGGTTTCCTCAGTTTTGATGTCGATGGGTGACTGACGGTCTCCATTAGCAACAGGAAAAACCTCCTTCCAGTGGGCAGGCCCTACAATGGATTGGAGAAGTCTAAATTTCTGACAGCATCCTCATTCTTATGAAAGAAAACTCTGCTTGAATTGTCATCATCTGCATCTTTTAAATTCAAAAAGGATGCATCAGGAAAAACACAGATTAAAATATCCAGCTACTTTTGCTGCATCACATTGCAATAGCATTTCTCAGGACCCCTTCATGTACCTTGCATGCACCTTTAAACAAGGCCACATGCAGCATGTACTTAATTATTCTCAGGTATGACACAGCTATGCACAAGACACCTACAACAAATGCTCATTCAAATCAGGCATCCTGTATCCAACAGGCACTATGTCCCAATAAATTTTTGGCATACCATTTTTGCCTAATGTCATGGCTCATTGTGTCTTTTAAGGATTACCTCTTTTCCATGCAAATCCCTGCATTAAAATATTTTTTATGCCTTAGTCAGTTGCTGCAAAAGACCTGAGAACACATCTTCCACTGATCACTCTGAATGGGATGGGGAGATGTTAAAAAAAGGCAATTGATGATGTCAGAAAATGCTGAGTGGCTCCTGGAGCCTGATGGCAGTGTCTGGAATCTAAACACTGATGCAGCTCTGATCACCTCCTCCCAGCCCACCAGCTGTGCACACCAGCTGTCACAAGAAGGAGAGACTGTCACCCTCTAATCATGAAGTGTCCATACACACAGGCACACCTACACACACACTAGTGTAGCACTGAAAAAATCAAAGAGGAACACTCATGATGATGCCTGCGTGAGGTTTGGACTTCTACTGCCTTCAACTGATGAGAGTAGAGATGAGATGCAGCACCATTCACCAGATTTTGGTGGAAATTATAGGACTAAAGAAGCTAATCAACACTAGTCATCTCAACCGTCCTCTCTCCAAACAGACTAAGCCAAACGTCACCTGAAAAGCTAATAAATCAATAATATGGATATGAGAAAATAGAAAATGACATCCTAAAGTAGTAAGAAAATCTTCATTGTTAAGATGTGTGAGTTATCTGTTGTTACCTACTAAACATCAGAGAGTTCCCTATAATTTACAATAAGAATATATGTGCCATTGTTTAATCATATTTGGATAAGAGGGTAAAGAAAAATATGAACAATAAGTTGCCTGAGGAATATATTCTATAAAGACAGAAAACAAGGTTTAGGATGGAAAGGAGGGGAAAACAAGGGGAAAGAAGAAAGGAAAAAGACAAGGGTAAAAGGTGAAAATCTGCAGGGCAAAGGATCTTTCAGTATTAAGAAGAGCACAGCACTTGTTTTTCCTCCAGGCTTATAATGAGTAAGAAGCATAATAAATCAATTGAGAGACTGGATATAAGAAAAACTTAATATGAGCATCAGAACCTGGTCCAATAAAATCTGCATCACCGGAAATCCTCATAACTAACTCCCTATACTGAAGATAACTGACCTCAGTGTAAAAATTTGGTTTGGGTCTTTCTGGATGGCTTAGCACTTATATAAAAATGACAACAAAAAAGGATGAAAACATATGATGCAGTGGTTAATAGCCTAACATCAGAAGCTGTTAGAGATATTTTTTTTTCCTTGACTTCAATAGAAGTGGACAGAGCTCAGAAACTCACAGGTGCTAAAAGCACCCATGCAGCCCTGCAGTAAATCAGGGAGGAAGCGCCCACAGTGCCAGGGTGCTGCAGCTTGCACAGCACCTGGGCAGAGAATGATTCTCCTCTGAGCAGCACTGAAGAACAGAAGTGGGAAAAGCTTGTAAAGAATGACCTAAGACTTAAGCCCCAGAACAAAGACAAAAGCCTTCAGTCTTGATTTGTTAAAAATTAATTACTCCATTAACTAAACTCAATAAAGAAATGGATTCTAAGGCAGAAGATAAAAATCCTACTGGTTTCAAACATAAAACTGTTTAAACTTAATTCTTCTCAGTTCATGAACAGTCACAAAGCTATTCAATATTCTAATTACATACAGTTTAGAATATAATTTTAATTGTGTTTAGATCCTACTACCCTGTAGTTAGGGATGCAACACAAGATTTTATTTGTAAGGAGCATCACTCCATAATTTATACCTCACTACCATGATTTGGAATGCTTAGAATAAGCTTATTGCTTATTTTAATAATTAATTATTGCCTAATTTTAATATTTCTAATACTCCTTAACTGATAAAAGGCAAAAATACATTTATGCGCTTAACTACTTGGTCTCCTATTGCTCTGACTCAGAAATAACCATAGTTATTTGATTTATATAATATGGATGACTTGCATTCAGAAATAATACAAAGTTGTCAAAAAGAGGACCCAAGGCTGTGATTCTGTCACTGTCTAATTGTTTAACAGTAATATTCAGTTGTAAAAAGACATTATTACTACTGGTTTGGCATTTGTTCTTGGCTCAGATGACCAAAATACTGTTTTGCTATGGTGACTAAACACGTACTGGTAAAGAAACTACCAGACATCTGACCTTCCAAAATATATAACAAAATATCAAGAAACTTCAGCTCATTTTGTACCAATAGGTTATATCAAGAAGTATTCCTTACTAGGTAATCTACCAGCAATCTAGTACAATTATCATGCATTTGCCACTCCAGCAAATTAATGTGACAATTAATGTGACTCGATTAATTTCTACAGACTCTAGCCCAGTGCAAACCTGTATATGACTGTTGTAAAAAAAGTCATTGTTGAAAGAGATGCTCAAATGCATGTCATACGATCAGATTTAAGTCAGTGGGATTTCCAAGGTGAAAATTTCTTCTGAATTCAGATCTGAATTAGATGCTTCCATATTAAAATAATGTACACTTCAGTTTTCTAAATATGCACTTTAAGACATATCCAGGGAGTATAACTCATTAATTCACCTACCTTCATTTTTTCCTTTACTGAATGAAAGTGATTAATATACCTATTTTTGAACTTATGAAATCCTCTCCTGCTGTTGGGAAAATGTTCTCTTGCTAGAGGCAATTTTCTAGTAGCTCTTAACAATCAAAGCTATTGTGACTGAGATTTATGACAAAAAAATGAACCATCTGCTCTGAAGATTTCATGCCTTTATTTTGCACACAGCATTATCACAGGCAATGAATTGCCTGACACTTTTAGGTCAGACTATTGCTGCACATACCACTCACCAGCATTGCACACAGCCATTTCATGAAACAAATCTCAGAATGAAGGCAGTTAGGAATTTAGCAGGAAACAGAACTCACTATAGCACCTCACAGTGTTGCATCTTGATCCAGCTGAAGCTAAAGATCACCAATTTCATCAACAGGTTAACCTGAGACAAACAAGACACTACAGGATACAGTTGGGTTCCAGTGAGTCTCTATGCATGCATAAATGGAGCATGTACAGGTGAAAAAGGATTTGGGTTGTTTTTGGGTTTTTTTCCACAGTTTGTTATTATATACAGAAAATTCATTATTTTAATATCATCCAACCTTGACAGGATCACATTCTTAATTTCTTAAAATAATCTATTGCCTAGTTTATCAAACACACAGAGCTTAAATTTATAAACACAGATTTGCAAGTAATTTGATTGCATATTAGGCTACAGTAAGATGAGCTCAAACAAAATAAATTAAAAATTCATGATGGATAAAATTAAGCACCTTTTTTAAAGCAGATATTGAAATGATGTAGTTATTCTCAGAAAGAAAAAATGTATAAGGAGTTATGGCTCAACTGAAGTATCTTAAAGATCCTTTTCAATGTAAATTATTCTATGAATTAATATCCCTTTTATTTATAAAATGTCTCAGCATTACAGTAGTAACTAGATCAAGAGAAATTTTTGCAGTAAAAAACAATACATGTAAATAATTACCACATATTTCATTAAACAAATAGTAAACTGAAGGCAATTGATTTCCCACTGAGGTCCCTTCCAACCTTACTAATTCTGTGATTTGCCTTTTAACTAAAGCAATTCCCTTTTAAATGAAAAACGATTCAAGGGGTGAGAACATTCCTGTCCTGACAGGAACCTTAAGCAGCAGTGAAAAGCATGCATGATGCCACACTGAAGCAAGTTTTCAAGATTTCAGTATTATGCCTCTACAGATAAGCAACATCAAAACTGTGACATAAGAAAAGCGGCAAGAAAGCAAAGGCCAGGGTTTTCACAGAAATAAAATAATTCCTTCATGCATTTCAGAAATATGTGCATCAAAGTAACTGAGAACTTCTGCACTAGGTTTGTGTGACAAGAGACTGGTAGCAGGGAGGCTGCAGGTGTGGCTTCTGTGAGAAGCTGCTGAAGCTTTCCCCATGTCCAGTAGGGCCAGTGCCAGCTGGCTCCAGGATGGATCCACTGCTGGACAAGGCTGGGACCACCAGGGACAGTGCTAGCACCTCTGGGATAACAGATTTAAGACAGGGAAAAAGTTCCTGTGTAACAGCAGCCAAAAGAGAGGAGTGAGAATACGTGAGAGAAACAGCTCTGCAGACACCAAGAGGAAGGGGAGGACATGCTCCAGGAGCCAGAGGAGAGATTCTCTGCACCATAGTGAAGACCATGGTGAGGCAGGTGTGCCCTGCATGGAGGTTCACAGTGAAGCAGAGATCGACCTGCAGCCCATGGAGGGTCACAACTGGAGAAGGTGGATGTTCTTGAAGGAAGCTGTGACCTCATGGACAGCCTACACTGGAACAGGCTGCTGGCAGGACCCCAAGGAAAGCCCAAGCTAGAGCAGGTTTGCTGGCAGGACTTGGTACCCTTCGGGAATCCATGCTGGAGCAGTCTGTGAAAAACTGCAGCCTGTGGGAAGCACTCACACTGGAGAAATTCATGGAGGGCTGTCTCCATGGGAGGGACCCCAGGCTAGAGCAAGGGCAGAGTGTGAGAAATCCTCCCACTGAAGAGAAAGGAGAGACAGAGATAACACGTGATGAACGGACCGCAGATGCTGCAGGAGAGGAAATAGAGAAAATCAGGAGCAAAATTGGGCCTGGGATAAAGGGATAGTTGGAGGGAAGGTGTTTTAAAGATTTTATTTTATTGTTACCTTACTCTGATTTGATAAGCAACAAATAAAACTAACTTCCCCGAGTTGGTTTTTGTTTGTGAAAGTAACTCATGAGTGATCTCTCTCCCTGTCTTTATCTTAACCCCTAAGCTTTTCAGTCTATTTTCTTTCCCCTGTCTAGCTGAGGAGGGGAGTGATACAAGTGGCTTTGGTGGGCACCTGGTGTCCAGTCAGGGTCAATCCCCAAAACTTTAAATTCTGTACCTAACAATGAGCCTGTGTCCTTAAACATGGATATTCCGTAAATGCAGACATGTATGCTTTAATATTTGCTAGTTTACTTTAAGCACATGATGATGTGTCTGTTGCAAGTAACAAATGCAGAACTCAGAGTGAACACAGATGCCTTTTCAACTCTTCAGGCAGTCAACCATACAATATAACTGCATCAGATTTAATTAATTTCACTTTATTTCTGTCTCAATTGTAAAAGGTAATCTTAGTTTCAAAGAAACTGTTTTCAGGGCCATGAAGGCCAACAAAATTTTTCAAGAATCAGAGCAATTCCCTTCACCCACTACACAATCAAACAATAAAAAGAAGCAAAATAAGTACAATAAATACAGTAAAAGAAAAAGCTGAGAAATAAAACTGATGCCAAAAAAGAGCACAGAAGTGTTTGATTTCCATGCCTCCCTCCTCAAATCTCCTGTGAAAGGTGTGGTGTAGGGGATGGACTGATGAGGAACTATCCACCCCATAGCTGCTGTGGGGCTCCAAGAAAGGGGTGAAAGACAAGCTCTATCTCAGATATGTTACCAGGCAGGCAATAATTAAGAGTTATATAGGAGAGATGGGGCCTCAAGCAAGGTCCAGGGCCACCCCAGTAGAAATTCTGGTGGCCTCCCCTCTCTAGAAGTTGAGAATAGCAAACAAGAAGAGATAGGATAAGGGAGGGAAAGTGGGCTTCTTATCTGGACAGTGCAGGTGAAGCTCAAAGCATAGAAATGTATGGAGAAAAAATTTAGAAAAACAAGACCCATTTACGTCTTCAGGGGAGGGGTAGGGTAGACTGCACAACAGCAGATAACACACCCAATCATTGCAACATCTCTGTGATCCACCACCACCCTGTTTTTCAGGAAAAGTACATACATCCAGAAAAGAAGGAACAAGAGGGCCAGGAAGGAAAGGTAGTACTTGCACAAACAGTATTCCAAAGTCTAAGTAATAATATACACAAAGCATGTTCTTATAGGCATTAAAGAATGCCTATAAAATGTATATGCAAATATATAGCTGTCTCCTTTACTGTCACGGCGTTTAATTTCTCTGTGTACAGACAATGTAAGATATTTCATGCATTTTATCACAGTTGAGCCTACAATTTACAAAAACCACTTTCATTCCTACTTGCATGACTTGTGAGACCGTCTGCACACTGGAGCAGCGTTTGCATGACTGAAGATGCAAAACAGAGCAAAGTCTTTAAGCTTGCTGATGAGCCCATCTTGGGACTTCAAAGACTGACAAGATGAAGGAAACCACGGAACAACTGAAATCCAAAGGCATCTCCTCTTAGATGCATAGTTATACATTTAAATAGCCCAGTTAAGTAACTAGGAATTCCCACCGTGTAGCAGAAGCAGAACACAGCTGGAATCAGAAAAGCACTGCTGGTACAGCAGTTCCGATCAGTGCAGCTGTCAGCCACGTACTCGATCAGCGCACACAACTGTTCAGCTAAAGGAGAGAACGAAATCCCAACCGGGAACGCTCAGACCCGACCCGGAGCCCGACGCGACCCTGCAGGCGATGCCTGCACCCACGGACACCTCTCAGCCGCCTGCCTTGCAGAATGCCGAGACAAAAACCCGCTCGCTCTCACGCTGCAAAAGCGTTTCAGCTCATCCAGCCCTCCCGAGGGCGCGGGAGCTGCCGAGCCCGGCGAAGGGCAGCGCTGCCCGCGGGAGCCCGCTGGCCGCCGTTCCCTACCGTTGTGCTCGTCGTATCCCCAGTGCAGCATGGCTCTGCTCTCCTGCCGCCACGGGACGGGACAGCACGGGATGGGACGGGACAGCACGGGATGGGACGGGCTGGGGCGGGAGAGGCGGCTGTGCCCGATTTGAAGGCGGCGGGCGGCGACGCCCCGATCCTCGGGCGCTGATAAGGAGACCTGCAGCGCTCCGGCCGCCCGGCCCGTCCGTGCCTGTTGTCGCCTCAAGCCCTTCGTCAGACAGGCTCTCCACAGCCTCCCCCCAGCACCGTCGGGGTGGCCCGGGGCAGGCAGTGCCATCTCTCAAGGGCCCGCTCCAATAGAGGGAAGGTGGCTTCACCAGCCCCCGTCCCGCCAGAGCACGAGTTGTGCGGCAGGGAAAGAGGGCAGTGTCCATTCCTGGGGTCACCCCCGCCCCTCCCGAAAGTTAAGCCATGTGCACTCCGCTGCGTCCCCTCCCGTTTTTCTCCCAGGGGTGTAAACCCAATTCCCTTTGCAATAGGACTCAGGCAGACTTCACATTTTCCCAAGCGGGGTCGGGAGGCAGGAGGGTCTCCCACAACCCACTGGGAATTTACCCAAGCACCGTGTGTGGCGGGAGCTGCCCGTGGGCACGTGCTCGTGGCAACGCGGGGCTTCGGACTCGGATTTTGGCTGCGGGCACGCGCCAAGGAGCCCTCAGCCTTCCCGTGCTGCAAAAGCCGGGAGAGGCAAGCAGGGACAGGGACAGGGACAGGGACGGGGACAGGGACAGGGACGGGGACAGGGACAGGGACAGGGCCGTTCCCCAGCGCAGCTCCACAGCGCTCAGCCGAGGCGGCGCGCGCCCCCTGGCGGCGCCGCGGTCTCCGTGTGACAGCGCTGCGGGCCATTGGCGGCCACCGCGTCACAGCCCCGTGTGACGTCACGCAGCCGCCGCCATGGGCAAGAGCCGCGGCGCGGCCGGCAAGGGCGGCAGCGTGTTCCGCATCGCCCGCAGCGGTGTCCTCAGGGCCAAGGCCAAGGGCAAGGCGCGGCCCGTCACCTCCGGGCTGAAGCAGGTGAGTGCCGCGGCGGGAGGAGGCGCTGGCCGGGCTGCGGCAGCGCCCCACCACGGGCAGCACCCCGGCCCTGCTGCGGCGCCCGCGGGAGGCCTCGGCCCGGCGGGTTTCCTCCGCTTCGACCTCGCTGCGTGGTGGAGCAAGCCTCGGGACTAAGTAAATCGAGCTGTTTTAGGGCCAATGTGCGTCCGGGCACAAAACGGCAAAGCGCGCGATTTTCACCCGAAAATTAGGTTTGTATGTGAATGTATCATCTGCAGAAAGAGAAGCACAAGAAATTAATTTGGCTAATCTGCAGGCATATGCCACAGAAGGCATCCGGCTGCGCTTGAGGGGTGTCGCGGAAGTATCTGGTAATATCTCGCCTTGTCCTCGGGAACGCGATGCTGAGGGGCGCGTCAGCAGCAGTTCAGCGAGCTGGCGTTCACTGGACTGCACTCACAGCGTCGCTTGAGGGTGTAATTCAGGGTACAGATTAGCAAAACGCCTTGGTCCAAACCGGGCGTAGTTACCACGACTAACAAGGGGAAGTCCTGCTCCTTTCCATCACGTTCCTCGTCCCAGGAAGGAACCCTTTGCCAGGCTCTGGGCTATATTCCCACAGCTCTCCGTGATGCTGGCTCAGGAACTCTGCCCACTAGGTGACTCAACTTGCTAAATCAGCGGCAAAAGCCATTAAAAATACATTTTGCATTTTTATGTGCTGGGTTGGTGAGTTGAACAAACTTAATTATGAATGAATGAATGCAAAGAGAATCATTTTGGTGGGGAAGAACCAGAAAGGATGGAGCCTTTTCTGATTCATTAGCTTTATTTGCCTCAGCTGTCAAGTAAAACTGTCAGTGAGATACAGTGAACAGACCCTAGGAGTGTGCACTGCTGGATGTTTTGCTCTTAATTCCTCTCTGCCCCTTTTTTGCACCTTACATGGGCTGTGATGCTCTATAGATGCTTCTGTGAGCAATAGAACATACTAAAGCAATGGAAAAACAAAGACGCAGAAATAATGTTGGTATTTTTGTGTCTTTAGAGGAGCACAGCTCAGAGGAGGGGCAGAGGGGTCATGGAGCAGGGAGCAGTGCAGGGGAAGAGGCATGGAGGTGATCTAAGCAAGAGATTTCCAGTTGTGAGCAGCGAGTATGGTATATGGAATATGGTATCTTCTCAAACCCTGCCTCCAGCCTGAGCTGTGTGTTCTGCAAGAGTTCAGCTGTCCCTATAGAAAAGCCTCTGTTCATAAAAACAATAGAGGCAGATTGTGGCTTGTTTTTTCCACTTGATGCAGTTGCAGTCTGCTGGACAGACATAAGTAAATGGCTCATATAAAAAGGGTGTTTCAGATTTTCTCCTGCAAGCCAGAGCCACTTGACAAATTAATCTGGTGGACAGACAGGAATGTAACAAACTTTAGAAAAAAACATTTCATGTTGCTGGCGTCGCATGTCCTCGTAGTCTAGACAGTTCTTTGTAATAAAGGGAGAAACAGGTTTAAAATCATATTCATGAAAATTCAGTAGCTTATTAGAAGTAAAATTTTATTCTCTGTGTTTGAAGCTGTATTCTTTAAAGCATTAAGCCTTTGGGCTTAATGTGATTTACTTACCATTAAGCAATATAGGAAGACGCTCAGAAAGAAAAATTGCTAAAATACATTAACTCGTTAATAGCTAAAAGCCCTTTGTAATTGTTCAGACAACTTTTGATGTAGATACCCGTGGTAGCTATAGAGCCTCTTTCTGTGGAGGAGTCCTACCTGAGTACCTGAGGATATCACGTATTAAAACGTAACCTTCTAAAACCCCTGTGAAGCTGGAAGATGGTGACAAGCCCTGATTGAACACATGGTCTTAGTACATCATGTTCCAACAGTTCGTCCACTCTGATCAGAGCTGGAAGCTGGGGCTGTATTTCTCCAGTCACTGTCCCAGTTAGTGTTCATCTGAGTAGACTTGTTTTATCAGCCTCATTGCCACTGCTTTCAGAATTACTGTTACTGTATACATGCTCTGAAATTATGGAAGTGAATAAGTGTAACCATTCACAGTTTGCTTCTGCCTGTTTAAATTGCTAAGAGGTGAATTACAGGAGTAGCCTTTGAAATAGCAGTAGGTATCCTGAAATTTGGGGGTGCTTGAAGACTTTTATGTGTGCTTCTAGAATGTTTGCAATGTAATTACCTGGCTATGCTCCCATTCCAGACTTTGGAAGCAGCAGGTGCTAGGGCTGAGATCAACTGAACCTTACTTTGCTGCAGCGGTGAGAGTTTATGCCCTCTTGCATCCATCCTGCTCCTGTACCACAGACAGGTGTCCCCAGAGTTCAACACATGTCCATATTCTAGTGCTTCCTCTTTGAAACCAAGATTTTTGATGAAGTAACTTACGAAGGCAGACTTAGGCTAAAAGAGAGGCTGAGGTGCCCAGAGATACACATTCTACTCTGCTACAGTTGCAGAATTTTTTTAAACACTGTGGCAAAACCTGGTAGATGCTGTTGGCCAGACCTGTAATATGAAACAATTAGGATGCAAAGTGTGATGATGAAAGGTAAGCTACTGGAAGAAATTCAAAATAGTAAAATCATTTACAAATTGTATTTGGTTTGAGGGGCTACAGGCATAGCTTCTCTAAAAAGCTGCTAGAAGCTTCCCTCATGTCTGAAAGTGCCAGTGCCAGCTGACTTCAGAATGGATATGCTGCTGGCAAAGGCAGAGCCCATCAGGCACTCGCAGTGCCTTTGGGATGATGTAGTTAAGAAACGCACCAGCAGTAGTCAGAACAGAGTGAGAATTTTTCAAAGAAACTGCCCTGCAGACACCAAGGTCAGTGTCGAAGGAGGGAGGAGGAAATGTTCCAGGTGTCAGAGCTGAGATTGTTCTGTTGTTGTTCTGAGATATGTCTGTTCTGCCCATGATGGCAACTGGTGAGTGATCTCTCCCTTTATCTGTACCCATGAACCTTTCATTATATTTCTTGTCCAGCTGAGGAAGGCAGTGGTGGAGCAGCTTTGGTGGGCACCTGGTATCCAGCCAGGGTCCGTCCACCACAGAGATGAAGGAAGGAACCCTTCCTGAGACTTAACTCCAGCTGAGAGCTGAAGGTGGTGTAGCAGGGCCTGGGAAGCCTGACTTTTGTTTTCTGTGTTTTTTCTGGATCACTATGGGCTCCCATTCCAATAGAGCAAGTTTAACTCTTTAATTTTGATTTTATTAGTACACAGCACATAGTACACAATACACAGATAACCTAATGAAGTAACAGACGAAACATATTGTAACATGTAACAATGGATCCATAACAATTGCAAAAAACGGGGCAATTTCACATCAGTGGAATTTTTGTTAAATATACCAATGTGTGTGTTTTTTTCTCTCCCAGATAAACATTAAAAATGCTGAAAAGGTTAGCACAATAAATAAAGCATTTGCTGAAGTTCAGAAAGAAATCCAACAGCTATCAAAATGTACCACAGCAGAACCTCAGAAGACTCAGCAGGTAATTTCCCTTTGTCAAAATCTGAGAATTAAAATAATGTGTATGTTTAAAGCATTATAACGTGTCTCCAGGACTGCAAGCAGTCAGTTGGTCAGAATGTGGTGCTGGTAACGTCAAGGTGCTGAGTTCAACCCCCTAAGGGCCATTTCCTTAAGAGTTGATGATCCTTGTGGGTCCCTTCTACCTCAGAATATTCTGTGAATTCATGCAATTGCTTTAGAGTCCCAGTTTTATGAATTTCATTTGTGTGATACTGCTGAAACCTGGTTACCATGTTCTAGTTCTATATAACTACTACAGTGGAGACAGAAGATGGTGGGCAGCCATGCTGAAGCACACTTCAAAAGCATATTTTAAAATTAGGTTCTAGCTGATTTCTAATTTTTTTTTTTAAGTTAGTCCCAGCTCCATCCTCTTGATTTGAAACTCATGTCCACATAGACACAGAGAGGATGAACCTGGCTGTTCCCTACCTGAAGCACCTGACAGTGCTTTGAAACAAACAGTTCTGCCTCTCTTTGTTCCCAATTCCTAAGCCTTCATATTACTTCATCAGGACCAACACGTGAAACATCAATTTCTGTAGTAGAGGTTTTGCCTGCAGCATTTAGGATTCAAAACAGTGTTTCTCTTGCCTTTTTCTATTTTTTTATACAGGCCTACTTGGAGTCTTGCACAAGAATTAATTCATAAAGTTTAATTTCTGACAAGCTCCTCCATACAAACTCTTTCTGCTGACTGATGCTCTAGGCACAGTTTCAGGGAGAGAGAGCAGTGCTTCAGGATGAGATGCAGATGAATCCATCCTGGCTCTTTGGGAAAGATGGAATTTGGAGAGGTGGACATGAGTTGTCAGTGTGCCTGACATGACCAAGTTTCTGTACAGCTGGGAGCAACTAAACAAGTGTCAAATACCTTAAGGAGAGGCTGAGGGAAAAGCGAAACATAAGTGACAGTGGTGCCAGCACAGGATGAAGCCAAACCAGGATTTCAAGGCAGTTGGAGCCAGTGGTCTCATCACTGCTGGCTTGTCATTTATTCCCCAAGAATTCAGACTATACTACTGCTCCTGTGCTAGCAGTGCTCTACATGACTGCTGAATTTAATCACTCAGGCTGGAATAGTGTTTTCTCCAAAGTTGCAAAAATGTTGTTCAGAGCAGTTGTGAACTAAAAGCTGAGCTTGTCTCAGTTGGGCTGTGTGTGTTACGTTACTGGTGTGACACTCGCAAAGCCCAAAGCATTTTCAGCGTCTCAGCTTCAGTGTATCCTGCAATCCCCCCAAATTATTGAAGTATGACTGCAAAATTAGCCTAAATTAAATATATAAAAGATAAATTTTCTGGACAATGGGTATTTATTAGTCTGGGTATTTTATTTTTTTTTTAAGCATAGTAAAAAGAAATTATTTTCTGCTTTAAACTGAAACTCCTTTTTTTTTCCAGGTTTCCACAAATCTGGAAGAGGAACCAGCAAATGTGGATGCTGCCACAAGCCTATTATCTCAGTTGTAATGCAAAATGGTCAACAAAGGGGTTGCAAGAAATGAAAGACCATAAATACCGTTGTCTTTGTTTGCACAATTTTATTAAAAAAATCTTGTTAATATACAAGTATTGGCACACTTTAATACAAACTACAAACAGACCTTTCCTATCATCTAGGAAAGTGGAATGTCAGAAGTCAGTGTGAGAAACTTAAAGTGCTAAAACAGAAGGCACTTCACAAAATTGGTTCACTGAAACAACTTACATAACTCAAACTGGTACCCTTCACTTTTCAACTTGGCAGTGAAAGCTTCAAAATTGTTTGAAAAGTTAAAAAAGAATATTGAAAGCTTCTTGGCAGTAAAGCTTCAAAGAAAATGCTGTTAACTGTGAGCAAGAAGCCTAATCATTTTTTAAAAAATTATCAAAAGGCTATAAAGTATTTTCGCTTTTCTTACTGAAGAAAGCTCCAAACAATTGGCTTAGACAGGAAAACACTCGAGTGAAAAAGTGCCAGAATTTTTCATAAGAGCCCTCTTTTTCTTGTTCTTGAATTTGTTTTGTGAAGTAAAGGAAGCAAAAGGAAATATACTCCCAGAGTCAGTGAACTAAGAAGTTATACATTCATTATTCAAATACTTAGGTTATGAAGAAGTCTAGAATGTTACAGTTAGAGGTAGATAAGTAGTCTGCTTGACACAATATCTAATAATTTAGTATCTGCACATCAAAGAGATCACAGACTCCTTCATTATCATCCAGGTTAAAGTTGTAGTCATCTCCGGGAGTAGGAGAGAGTCGTAAGAGAGGAAAAACTGTAAAGCAGGAATAGTTTAGTTTAAATTAAAACACTTTTGGAAAAATCAGCCCTATCATAATTCAGTATGTTTGTCATCAGGGTTAGTCTTAATAATTAAAATAGTCTTGATAATCTGACAAGCTCATTGGGAAACATGGTGAAAACCTGTACTGCATTCAAACTAAGGCAGTAAGTGTTTTATCTATCATTTTTTCCTTGGTATTTTAAGTCTACTGAAGAGGAGTCATAGTTGTGGAATAGAGGTTTAATTTCTTCTACAGCAATGGAGTTCCTGAGGAGCTTTTGAAAACTTTAACCAGAAGGCCATAATTTATATTCCTTTGTCTTGGTACAATATTGCATGTATCAGCCTTCAAATAAGTAAGGAATTTAGCATTATCTCTATTTTTACAGAAGGGAAATGGAAGCTAGCAGTTTGTCTGTGCACTGCATTTCAAGGATGGACTCAAAACTCTCTTTGTGGGAGAAATGCAAGTAGAAAAGCCTCAGCCCTCACTCTGCACTGTAGGAGCTCTTAACACAGTGTACATGAGCTGGGCATACCACCCCTATTCCAGAAGTGGAGGCTGTTTCCATGTTAACCACATACTGGCATGTTCACAGAATCTCATCTTGCCCCTTGGATCTTACAACCACGTCTCTTTCTGGATGAGCCCTGAGGTGGTCTGCTTGAGGGGCAGATATTACAGGCCTTACAGAACAGAGGGCAAAAGGAACAAAGCAAGTTGAGTTCACCTCCTTGTCTGGCACCTCAGAGAGAGTGGCAGAGAGGTAGCGAGGACATGAATTCTATAGTAGCTGTGTTTCAGTGCTACGCTCTTGTGGCCAAAGAAGTGCAAGAACAGAAATGGGTGACATTTGTTCTGTTAGTGTACCACAGCTGGACATGTATCAGTCTGCATCCAGAACTATGTTCTGAAATACGTACTCCAAACACCTGCACAAAGCTTTAGGCAGAACAGAATTAAACCAGATTTATTTTTTTTTAAGGCAGCACACTAGGCATCAGCTTGTTCTTTCTTTGTCCCTAAATTAAATACTGGTGGGTTATTCATGCATGTAAGTGCTTGTTGGATTAAAGTTTTCATATTTTGATTGTTAAATAAAACTGTTGCAGGGAATAGAAAGGGGAGCAAAGACAGGAGTGACAGAGGAGGCAACACGGGAAAGTAGTTTCATACTGACTCTTGGCATCAGATTTAGCAGATGCATTCTAAGTGCTGTATACACAAAAACCATGCTGCTACTTGTGATTATTAGAAAGGATGCTAAATACTTACCATCAGAAGACATGAGTTCATCAATAATATCTCCACTGATACTTCCTGTGAAAGACGGGAGCACATGCTTTATGTATGCAGGGTTTTTTAATATGTGTTTATAGCAGTCAACACATTCTTTGCATTAGAACACTGAAGCCGAGTACACTATGGCTTGTGCAGTGTAGGAGCTGCAGAGATAGTATGCCATGTATGTGTAAAGTATCTTTATATCTCTCAGTTTCCCTCCCCCTGTACATTTTTCCCACTTATCTCTTAAAACCCAAGAGTCATATACAACATGAAGCTTATTTGGTGGCAAAGATTTGCTCAAAATTGGTATGCTCCCCAGAACTGACTCAGTGGCTTCATTGGAAGATAGAGAGAGACTTGTTTTTATCTCTGTGTAACTCATTGGTCATTTGGTCACAAAGAGAAGGGCTTAGGGAACCAGTGAAATATTTAAACAGGAACCCTACCTGCAGGCTCCTCCATCTTTGCAATGTCAAATGAGTTTGGCTTGAGAATACAGTTGACATCCAGAGGCAGCAAGCTCTGGTAGTCACTGGAGCTGGCTGAGGCTTGGGCACTGTCTCCAGACAGGCTGGGGTAGAGCTCTGGCTCCGGAAGGCTGGAGTAAGGGGCTGTGGGGGCTGTGCTGTCCCGCTGGACACTGCCATCTATACAGACAGAAAGGCATGTTACAAGTCTGTTACAATGAAACAGAACACACAGCACCTGCCCCCTTTTGAGGAGAACATGGCCAATGTCTGGCATCAGGTGAGAGGAGTCTTCCCCTTCCACAGTCACAATTTAATTAACTGTCAATTAATTAAAGGTTAATAAATGAAGGTAATCAGGACCCCTCAGGAATGCAGCTGTAATACAGCATTTTCTTAATTATTTTCCTATTACCTATTAATTTACTATTACTGTGAAAAAAATACCTGATATTCAGGCAGCGTCTTACTGTGACTATGTGGAAGAAGGTAAACAACCTTGTGGTACAATAGCTGGCACTGGTGCCTGTATTATCAGTCTCATTAAAAGACACGTTCAAATCATATCCTCCGTCAAGAGGTTTGCAATTTTGCTCCATAATGCATTCTGGAGAAGCACCTCAGAATAATTAACAGGATTACATCCAAAACCTGTTTAGTGTAAGATGGTAAAATGTGAGGGAAGCATCTGTTTCACCAGACAAGAGGAAGAGGTGTCTGTAACCTGAGAACTGTTACTAAGCCCCTGGAGTAGTTTTTAAATGGACAGCTGCTACCCTGTGCAAATTCTTGATCTTTCCTTTGTCTGCCACCTTTCTTAACAGTTTCTTTTTTCCCTCCAGCTGCCTTCCTCCCTCACCCATCAGAGGTAGGAAAACCCCTGGATCCACCTGATGGTGTGTCCCCAACTGCTGTTTTCAGTAACTCCTGTCCTTGGTTGGGGTCATGTTGTGGGGGATTTGGAGGAGCTGCAGCCGGTTTAATTGGAGTCGCTGGAGTTGCAGGCTGAGATGAGGGCTGTGCAAGGTCATCGGGTGGAGGAACTGGAAACACCATGGGCTTGGAGGAGCTCGATTCTTTATTTATAAGCAGCACATGGATAGGTCCTGAACTACTTTTAAGATTGATCTGGTATTTCTTCTGTCTGTTCTGGCCCTGTAAAGATGATGTATTATGAAAGTTACTGTTCCTTGAGAATCTGGAACTGTACAAGTTGCTGAAGACTAAGATCAGCTGTTTTAGTCCTCAACAAAAAGAAAATAAAAACAAAATCCAACATCACAGCTGCTAACAGCTCCTGCAGAGAACCTTACCATTGCCTGAACCAATTTCAGCAGACGGACAAAGACAGTACCATTGATCAGCTTCACGGCTCTAGACTTGGATGCTTTTACCGATATTAGACTGTGCTTAGCCTCACTAAAAATAACTTGTGAAATAGCTTCTCAGGTGAATTTCCGCCTTCTACAAGCACATGGCTATCACGCTTCATACAATGCTCTCTCCCAACTATGTAAACACTATTTAAAACCAAGCACTGCAACAACAACAACAACAACAAAAAGTTAAAGATGGACAGAAGTAAATAATTTGGCCTCCTACTTTAATCTTGCCAATTTAATCCTTTTGGCTAAAATGAGACTGCAGTCTGTTTCTCTATCCA
This sequence comes from Poecile atricapillus, assembly GCF_030490865.1. Taxonomy (NCBI): domain Eukaryota; kingdom Metazoa; phylum Chordata; class Aves; order Passeriformes; family Paridae; genus Poecile; species Poecile atricapillus. The sequence goes on along the minus strand of NC_081250.1, from coordinate 126,924,376 downwards.
GTCTAGTACTGTGAGACTAAATCTAAATTACATCAAAACTAAATCTAAAAGGCTTTTTCATAAGAGATCCATTTTAACAATATAGCAGAGAAACTTGACACACAAAAGTCACTGAGTTCTCAAGAGAATTCATGACAACTATGCATTATTTTGAAAGCTGCAAAAGCAAGAGAGAAGAAACCTACTTGTGTATTTTGGTTTTAAAAGAAGGCAGTGTTACCATTATTCTATCTTAGTGTACAAACCCCACTTATTAATGTCTGGCCTCGCTCTTCTCAACTGAAAAAATTCCTAATCCTTTCTCCCCTCCTCTTGCACATGGATAGAGACAATTCCTCTGCTCTATAACAGCTCTTCTTTGCCACTATTGCTCTAGAACACTTAGGTAAACAAGAAAGCAGTACATACCATTTCAGGTCTAGGTACTTCTAACTGTGTACCACAAGGTGCTTGAATTGCTAGAAGTGTATCTCCTGGTTAAACAGCAATTTTTAAGAAAGTGTTAAGAGCATTTTTCTTAAGTCTTGTATCCACTCAAATGAGATTATGGAAATTCTCTAAGGCCACTTAAAGTACTGCATAATTTAGCATATATTAACTTGTGGTAGGACATGTATAGTCCCTCTAAGATCCAAGTATACTGCATGGTATAAATCACAGAATTCCAACACTTAGATCATAGTTGCAAAAACCTTTTCTCACAACAGTACAAGATCCGCCATGTTCTTTACCCATTTGTCTTCTAGTTGTATATATAACATAAGGTGAAAATGTTTAACTAATTCCTTTTTTCACAGAATCAAAGAATCATTTAAGTTGGAAAAGGCCTCAAAGATCATCGAGTCCAACCTTTGACTGATCACCACCTTGTCAACTAGACCATAGCACTAAGTGTCATGTCTAGTTGTTTCTTGAATACCTCCATAGATATTGACTCCACCACCTTCCTGGGCAGCCCGATCCTATGCTTAACCACCCTTTCCTGAAGAAATTTTTCCTGATGTCCAACCTGAACCCAGTGCAGCTTGAGGCCATGTCCTCTTGTCCTGTCACTGGTTGCCTGGTAGAAGAGGTACAGCTACATCACCTGCTACAGCCTCCTTTCAGGTACTTGTAGACAGTGATAAGGTCTCCCTTGAACCTCCTTTCCTCCAGGCTAAACAACCCCAGCTCCCCAGCCACTCCCCTTATAACTTCAGCTAAACTAGCTCTCTGGTCTAGCTCACCTTATGACTTTGATGAATAGTACTACAGAGATTTAACAGAAGGAAGAAGAGGTATTAATGTTCATCTTCAGTGCCAGCACTTCCAAGTATCTGAGCTCATGGCTTCTACACCACATACAAATGGGATGTAACAGCTGTCACACTCATCTCTGGCTTACTATGTGCATTAAAATGCATTGGTTAAAGTCAGGGGACCACAGTTACATGCACAGCACTGGCACAATACTGCAGATCACTTGTCTACCTGCACACAGTTTCTTCTTTGTCCATGACTAATCTGGGATAACACTATTCTTTCTCTGCCTCCTAAAAAACACTTAGGTGAAGTATTATGTGAGCACCACGCCAGGTGCCTCCATGTCTTGTAATGACTAAGTCTTTTCAATAACCACTCATTTTTGTTAAATTCTGCAGTAGTTTTCTAATCTTGTGTTTTTATTTAAAAAAAAAAAATCTTCTTTGTGGCAAAGAAAAGATGGTTTTGAGCCTAGCTGGAGGCTGAACAACAATCTTCCCTTGGGTCCCCCAGGACCAAGAGATGATGTCAAGGGAAGTAACCTCTGCCAGGATTTCCTGGCAATTTCTTCAAACCACCTGTACAGGAATCCTTTAGATTTAGTAGCAATGCCCCATCATTGACCTTCAGCTGGCTACATTGATACTGCATCACAAGCTCTGTCTGGCCACAGTTGCCACCAGAAAATTATATGAAATTTGGATCTTCCTGTTGTTTTTTGAGGGTTGGACCAACATGTCCTGTCTCTGGTTCCATTACTGGCCCGTGGCAAGCTGCTGAAAAGTATGAATACCAAAAAAGACATCCAAAACCAGGACTCCAGCTGAGCTTCCATTCTATACAATCTGTGACTACAACTAGAAAATGCCAGAATTTGGTAGCCATGAACATTATAAGACCTCTACTTAGTATTGATCACTGCTGAGTACTTCTCAATTCAAAATATTTGCAGGAAAAAAAGCAGGTTAGATAGCAAGTTATTTTTCAATAAATCCTTCATTTTAGAAATACAGTCTAGCAACAACTTACCATTGAAGCAATTGCAGATATCTTCGTGGGTGACATAAGAAAATGTAATTTATGTCAAGGAACGTTTTTCTTAATACAGTATAAAACTGGTATTTGCTGCCCTTCAGAAGTTTGTCCAAACTGAGTCTAAACTATAATGTTATTATTGTTAGAGGTGTAATCAAGACATTATTTTTGACTTTCAGAATGGCTCGTTGCAAATAATAAGTTTTGTGTTTTAAAGAAAATACCTGTATCAGAAAAGAAAATACAAAAGGAAAAATAGTTGTGAATAGTAGCTTGAATGAGAAGATTCTTTTAAAAAAGAAGAACATGTAAAAATCTTGTTTTGAAGAATACAATTTACCTTTCTAATTTGAAAATACAGAATTCAAGTATGTATCAGCATTTTCCAGAATCACACAAAAATACTGCTAGGGGGAATGTTGTAATTCATCTGCCATCCCATTCCTCTGCCTCAAGGTAGGATCAATCCACTGTTCAGACATTCCAGACAGATGTCTTTCCTCTTAGGCAAAACTTCCAGTGACAGACATTCCACCACCTCCCTGGGGGATCAATTCCCGTGCTAGCTCTCCCAAAAGTTTGTCCTAACATTTAACTTCAATCTCCTTTGCTAAAAAATTCATTTTACAGAAACAAGTTTCTGAACAGAAACTCCGGTAATTTTAAGTACTTTTCAATAGTATTATAGATAAGAAGGGCACTTTCCTGCTCCCATTCTCAGATGTCTGTTTTACAACACATGCTGACAAGCAATGCAGCTGGAACTCTCCGGTATATTATATACAGGATTTTTTTTCCAGTTTGAAACCAAACGTGCTTCAGGACTTTCTCAACTCCATTTATCTTTGGGTGATAGCTTAATCTTTTCAAAAGAATGAAGTAACGAAAAAGATTCATGTAAAGCACTGGTAACAAAATAAAAATTCAAGTTCCGGAAAGCAACATCATTAATTTCAAGTAAGACTCTAGGATTATACTATTGAGTTAATAGTTACTATATATATGCACTAAATTATTTTCGTGTTACCAATCACAGTCATGGAAGTTAAAAAAATCACGTAAATGAGATTTATATCTTCTTTTGTTGAAGCAAAACCTGAAAAAATACTTGCATTACCTTGCTAAATGAATAACATTATGCTTTATCATTACCTACACTTTAACTGTTGATTTAATTCTAGTTCCGAAATGCACACAATTAGTTTAAAAGGATATTGGTGGTTTGTAGAATCATCCATGACATTCTTGATACTTTGCTGAAGCCACAGTTTCTGCTGATCCAATTCTTTTTCTTTCAGCTCTAAATCTTCAATTTCAGCTTCCAGGTACCTCAGCCTGTCTATGACTTCTTTTGTATTGCAGCCAGCACCTACCCCTCTTAAAAAGGTATAAGGATTAATGAAATCACAAGTGAAAATCTAATGCAAACATAGAATGACAATTTCTTAAGACTATTTTCAACGTTTGAAAAATCTACTAATATTCAATATGAAGAAATGAGCATTTAACCTCCCAGTAGTGTTTTGACATGAAAATGAAAATGCTTAATTTCAGATCACATTTAGAATTTCCCTCTACAAAAATTGATCTTCTTTTGGAATGCAGTTTTTTTCTGTTTGGCAGGGCCTATGTCCTTCCCCTATAATTCTTATTCTGAGCTTTTACCTTCAGAGACCTACGAGAAAATAGGCAGGGACTGTGGGAGGGCAGGTAGGTGGAGACAATGTGTCCTGACACCCCTCCCAGATTCATTCCGGGATGAATTTTGCAACTACAAGTGCTACATATAAAGTAGCACTACAAGTTTTTTGAGTTTCTCTTCTGTCTGCTTTAAACTTGATTTTATGTATCACAGACGCAAGTTAAACGGAAAACAAATACAGCTTGTTTGCAATTTTATATTGTTATTTTTATTATATTTATTATACTTCTACAACATCATATTGGTCATTGATTAGCACAATTAGTTTTGCCATTAATTTTATGGTGTTAGATCTAGGCAGAAGTAGAAAGAGGCAGTTTTTGTTGCTCTTCAGCATGTGAAAATTTGCAGAACTGACGTAACTTACTTCCATTGAATGCTGTTTTTTGACTTCTTCTCAATGAGATCAATCCCCTCCAGAACGTTGGTGATATCATAGATCCTTCTCTTCTGCCTCACAGCAAGCGTATCAGCAGCCTGTGGAGAGAACAAGTATCAGCACCTTACATGCTGAGGGAAAGAAGTTAAGCCACTTCTTTGGAAAAATGCCATCTAATGTAACTTAGAAGGGGGAAGTTTCCACCCTCCAAGAGCCACACACCATCATGAATTTGAAGTTCAGCACCTGCAGGCAGTGCTAGAAAGCACAGGGAGCAGTCCCCTGGCTGAAGAGAGGAGCTCACTGGGGTTGCAAAGACCCTGGTCAGTATCTGGAGGATTTTCAGTTACATGGAAGAGCTTGCCATGCTCTTTCTGGAGGGCAGGAAAAGGTATGGAAGGCAGGCAGTGACACCCTGAAGTGGGGCAAGCCTCTGAAGGCAAGACCATATTAAGTTTATTATTCCTTCCACTGACACTCAAGCTATTACAGCCTTTGTTTGGATTCAGTGGTGCCAGGATACGAAACAACAGGGCTGTAATTGCACAGAGTGTCTGCAGGAGAGCTGCAGTATTTCAGGCCAGCATTGTCCTTGCACAGATGCCCCTCGCAGGGCACAAGGGCTCACTCCATCTGTCACACTAAGCACCAGCACCCCAGCAGCTCTGCCAGCGATGTTGCTGCTGACACACAGCCAGCTGTGCAGTGCGTCTGAGGACTGTCACACCTCGCCCCTCCGAGCAAAGCAGCGTCAGGCAGAGGCAACCACTTTGTGCCTTACTTCTTTCTCTCCATGGTGACTTCTGTGTAACTGATGCAAAGAGTTAAGATAAAATAAGCAAAAGGGCTAGTCATGCCCTCCACATGAAAGCCTCCTTCAAAGGAACTCAAATTCAAAGAATATTCACTAAAAGAAGGAAAAGCAGAGAGGAGTCTAACTCTGTAGTTACTCGGGACACTTAAATATAATGATTACATGGGATTGTATGTATTAAACAAATAAAAGAAGAAAAGTAAAGAGAAGGGTAGGTAAAGACTTCTGAATTTGAACTAATGCATAAAGGCAAATTTCTACTAGAGGAACATAATGATTTATTTCAGTTTGTTCCAAAATCTATTAAATATATGCTTTTTGTAAGCAGCCTATATGAAAGAAAGGTACAGCTCGAGACAACCATAACCTGGAAAGAAAACCAAATTTCTTTGCTTAATAGTACCATTACCTTTTGCTACTGAAATAAAGCTGAAAGGACAAAAAGAAAGAACAGAGATTAAAAAAAATACCCTTATACCCATGAAGTCTAAACACTGTTCTTTCTCCTTGACAGTGATGTCAACACTGTTTTCACTGACACCATTAGCAGCATTTATCCTTTGTATGGTCTTCAGTATGAGTATTTTAAAATATTTTCTTAACTAACAAAACAAGATGCATGCAAATACATATAAAGCACAGTTTAGTTCTCTCCAAGGAAACTGGCTCTTTGATCCCTTGTTTCACTAGGTATGCACCTGCTATCTTAATCTGCTATTTTTGCTGCATACATACACACTGCTTCCAAGGACTGCTAGAGAACCTTAAAAATCTAACAAGTGACAGAGTTGATGTCATTTGCACCATGCTGAATCAGCACCCCATACATCTCACAGTCTTCAGTTATTCTACAAGCTGTTTACATTATTCAGTGTAAGGAACAGACAGCATACCCTCAGATGCTATTCAACTTTCTGCTTTTTTCCCCACTGCTCCACATATTGACCTAGGACTTAGTCTACCACTTATGGCTTGAACAATGAAGAAACTGCTCTGGAGACAGATTTCATTACCTCTTGAGATTTTCCCAAAGGCCTGTCTGCAAAATATAAATGCTTTACTAATCTTAATGTATTTTCAAACTGTACTGGTAGCAAAAGATACCAATGTACATAAATTTGGAGCTGTGAAACCAAAGCTTAAGATTTAAAAAAAAAAAAAAAAAAAAAGTCACTTTTTCTGATTTTGAAATTCTGAATTTCAATTTGAATTTCAATTTGAAATTCTGAATTTCAAATGTTTCAAAGTTGAAGTAACTGTTCCACTCTAAATGCTATTGCATTTTGTATGACCAAAGCACAGCTCCCATGCAGCAGCAGATACACCACTACCAGCTCCAGATCCCCAGGACAGGGGCTCATTTCATAGGAAAATGAACAGCACAGTTACATATGTATTTGGCTTGACTAGCCCTATATACAATTCAATCACTGCTATGAAGTTCAACTACTTAAAACAAGAGTTCCAACACAAGCTGGGGCCAGTTTCCAAGCTGAGAAGTTTAATCCAGACATTCACTAGCTTTCTGACCTTGTAATCTAATTATCTTTTTAAAATTTCACAGATATTTTAAAAAGCAATTGAGAAGTTCCTCCCTGACATTCTAGCAGTTATCAGTGGGATACCTTCTGCAAGGAACATGGAACAGAAATTAAGTTCAGTCCTCTACATAAACGATTCACTAATAATTTGAATAATTAAAAGAGTTTCCCTAGACAAATCTGTTGTCAAAAACACTGTTAAAACTCATCACTTCTCAGCCTGTGTCTAGGAAGGGACATCTGCAATGATGGCCCTGCTAACATGGGTGGACGTAGCTTCCACATTCAGAGTTCTTTCATAAAATCTTTCTAATGTTAAACTGCTGAATTGTGTCGTTATTCCTAGTATCTCATCATACTGTGATTAAGTACATATTCAAGCCACTCATGAGTGTCTCATAGACAGGTTCAGAGCTGGAATAAAGTACCTAAGCACAGAGCTATGGTTCTGTGTACCTTCCAATTGTGCAGCTCCTGGAATGCAGAAAATACAGTTCAGCACAGGTTCAGCTGCAGGCAGGCACACATGCCCATAAAATCTGTAAAATCGAATAGACAGGCTCTTTCTTCTTCTGTGGAGTACAGCAAGTGTAAGGCAGTTATATGCCCCTGAAAAGTACACTTCTAAAAAAAGTAGATTTTAGAATATCTCATGTTTTGCACTGATGATCAGAAACACTAGTTAACCATCATTAGAGCAGGGACTGTATTCTGCTGGTAACAAAGCCCACTTAAGAAATTAGGGCAGAAGTATTGCACACCATGAACAACATCCATTCAGGTGGTTTATCCCTTATTCACTTATCCTGCTCTTTTTCTCTCTTCCCTGTAATTCATGGGCTGCTGCAGATAGAAATTTAGTTTTCTTTCCCTTCTATATTATCCCTTAGCGTTTCAAACTTAATTCCATAATTAGATTTCTTTATACAGGGCTATTCTGTGACAAGTATGTCATTATTTTACAATAACTGTTTGATTTTAAAGTAAATGCAAAATCCAAATCTCTAGTAAAGAAAATTATCCCTTCCACAACTTTTGAGATATTACCAGAGAAATGTCTTGCACTATAACATTTTCACAGCTTCCTCTTACAGCCTGCTGAACTATAATTATAGAGGTATTAAAGATCACCAGAAAACATCACATAGGACAGATTTTCCTTCTCAACTGCTACATCACAAAGCTGGAAGTCCATCTGTTTTCAAATATTATTTTCTTTCTAGTTCTGGTTTTGCTACAGAAATACCAAGCAGCAGCACAACATGAGACAGTCAATACTAGCCAGCAGGGAGCCACTTAAAGGTGTTCACTGCATGAATTATTTCTTGGAATGCTCTGTTCCATTTCAAGACTGTCCTGTTCTTCAGTTTTCTGAGCACACTGACATAACAGGAATACACAAAATGGTCTTCATTTTTCCTTAGATATATGGCTTATTTAGGAGAAAACCAGTTACAGAAATGTATGTTCTGACTCACTGCTTATGAAAGTACCAACAATTTATGCACTGCAGTTAGTATTTACTTTCAACAAACTGTAATCTGTAATTCAGAAACCAGTCTCAGATAAGTCTTGAGCAGAAATGTCTGTGATTGGTTCAATGCCCACTTAACTTCTCTGTGGCTATCAACCCTTTCATTCCCTCTGAGAAGGCACCTTACCCACTAAAGAGAACAAGAAGCATTGTTCCATCCCACTACACAGCCCAACTTTACTGCTGAAGTCAATCTTCTTTGGCACTTTAAGCCAAGCTTTTGGGCCTGATGTCTTACAAACTGAGTATGTTTTGCTTCTCAGATTGACCTGGAACATCTCTCAGGACATGACAGACAATAAAGGAAGCTGTACAACAATCCCAAAGATTTGGATATCTTCATTCTGTTTTGCTAGATAAAGAGGCAACTAACACTAAGCAGCTCATCAACTTGTCCAGACCACAGCACAACTGAATGAGGAATATAAAAACTATTAGTGTCCTTCCCTATTCACCCTGAAGTTTCATTAGCCACAGTAACATCACCAAAGTGCATCCACTCTGAACAGGGATGCACAAATAATCTCCAAGAACACCATTCACCTCCTGGGGCCTATTAAGAGTAATCAAAAAATAGGTCACTTTTCCAGAAAGGACCTTAAGCAGAGCACCAAGCCAGTCTCTTGCTGCATTTTGCTGAACATCTCAGCTGTTCACGGATGACCTTACCCAGTTAGGTTAACACACCTCTGCCTCAATGCACTGCACACCCGACAGCCCAGAGGGCCCGAGCTCCTGGGCCAGAGGGCAGCACACTCCAGGGAACTGGCAGGACACAGTCCCAAGGATCCTTCCTGCAACACAGGGACCTCCTGGCACCAGGACCTCGCCAAGGTGGGCTGGTCCCAGAGCATCACTGGAGACACTCCAGCCCCTGCAGCCCAGCATCCTGGTGCCTTGGAGGCAGCGGGCTGGCTGCAGAGCTGGGTGACAGTGATTTGTCGCTCATATGCCAATTCAGCTTCTTTCATTCACACATAATACAAAGTATGAGGTGGCAATGGTCTGGTTTTCAGCATAATTTTCTCTTACTAAAAGGAGGGGGGAGGGCAAGAAAAAGGTTTAAACAGCAGCCCATACACTGAGTCAGTGCAGGGAGCAACATAGGGCAGTAAAAAAAAAAAAAATCACATAATTATTAGGGCAGGAAGGGACCTCCGGAAATTATTTAGTCCAACCCCCACCAAGGTGGAGTCTCCTGGAGCAGGTGCACAGGAACTCGTCCGTGTGGGTTTTGAATGTCTCCAGAGAAGGAGCAGCCTGTTCCAGGGCTCTGCCACCCTTAACGTAGAGAAGTTCTTCCTCATGTTGAGGTGAAACTATTGTGCTTTATTTTATGGCCACTGCTCCTCGTCCTGTCAGTGGGCACCACCAAAGAGTCTGGCATCTATAAGATATATATGCACTGACTAGACCTGCTCTCAGTGTTTTCCAGACTAAACAGGGCCAGCTCCCGCAGTCTCTCCTAAGAGATGCTCCAGCCTCCGCACCATCTCTGCAGCCCTCCGCTGGACCCTCTCCAGTAGCTCTTCTTCTTCTGAGAAGCCCAGAACAGGGCACAGTAAATAAGATCACTCTCAGCAAGTTACACCTAACGCACGGTACCCCTTAACCCCTTTATAATGAGCCGAAACGCGTATTTTAGCCGACCGCGGCGGCTGTCACCCATCACGGGGCACCCGCAGCCCGTCAGCGGCCGGGAGAGGCCCCGCCGCGCCAGGCGGTAGGGAGGGAAGGCAGGAAGGAGGGAAGGCAGGAAGGAGGGAAGGCAGGAAGGAGGGAAGGCAAGAAGGCAGGAGGGAGCGGGCGGCCCTGCCCGGCCCCCGCGCTGCACCACCCAGTTTGCAGCGCGGCGGGCCCTGTGCCCGGCCGGGCTCGGCGCTGCCCCCCCGCCCTCGCACCGCTTTGAGGTCCAGCACGCCGTCCTTGGCCTCCTGCAGCAGCGACACGAACTTGGTGGTCAGCAGCCCCAGGCTCTTCTCGTGGCGGCTGCTGCCGCCGCCCGCCGCCTCGGCCGCCGCGGCCATGCCGCCGGCGGGGCCACGTGTCGCGACCGCCGCAACGGCCCGAGCGGGAGCGCGGCCCCCGGCCCAGGCGGCGGCGGGAGGGGCGGCCCGCAGGAAGTGACGCCGCCGCCGTTGCCTGGACACCGGCGCGGTCCGGCTCGCCCCGCGGGGCTGCGGCCGCGGCGAGGGACGGGCCCGGCCCCGCGGCCTGAGACGCGGGGGTTTCGCTTGGCAGGCGCGGGCAGCTCCCGGCTTTCGCTCAGGGCCCCCAGAACGGGTAGCGCAGGCCCGGAGTCTGCCAGATATGTCCGCGAGTCTGCCTATCCCCGCCGCGATAGCTCCTTGTTGCTCATTTCACCGTCTGCATTTGATATAAAAACATTTAGGTTAATTGTAAACGATGTTTGTCGCGTCTCCCCAGGCCAGGCACGGGACACTCGAACTGGCCAGGGACACGGAATTTTGTATGCTTACCCAGTCTTTTCCACTGGTGTCCAAATATCCTTGGCCATAATTCAGGTACACCTCTTTCAGTTACCATCGAATAAAAGCAGAGAAGGTTTAGAGTCCCTGGGGTATAAGAATTCTGGGGATGCACTTGAAGAAGAGCAGACCCTCAGGTACACGCGGCACTGGAGCACGGTACCCTGGTGTGCCACACTGGAGCTCTACCTGCACATGCAATGTGTGCTTCAGGGCAACATGTGCGTGCTAACACTGTCTCTGGACCTGAAATCACAGTCCTCCTGCTCTCAACTAACACGAGAATTTCTTGATTCCATACTCAGTGTTGATTGAAACAGATGATTCTTTAGCTGGGAAATGAAAACAAAGTCCAATAATGGAAGTAATTTTAAATTGTTATTATTAATGCACAAGAGCGTGCCTTGTATCTGACAAGGTTGGTGTTCACATTTTGTTTATATTTTTATTCATTTAAATTTATTTATTTTATCAAGTTATATCTTTCAATCATGCTGTGTTGAAATTTATCCTTGTGAAAAGGTAAATTCAGTATAGCTTTCACCTGCACCCTGTCTTTATTATTTTACCATTTTGAGGGTAAAAATAATGTAAACATTTATTAAAAAGCTTTAAGGAAGCCATGTAATCATAAAGAGCATAAACAATGCCAAAGACAGAGTCATCTGCAAGAAAAACAAATGTTCCAAGCCCTACTAAGATGTGCATGTTCCCAAGTACTGTAATGTGAAATTCCTGAGTGAAGAGCAAGGGCTAGAAAGAATTCATGTTAAAAATGTTAACAACTCCCTATGATGAAATCAGAAAATAAGTTTCAGAACAACGATTTTGGAGTTAAAACTCAGAGGAGATATTAAGAAATTGAATCAAGGTAAGAATAAGTTCTTGTAACTTCCTGGTGCATTCCAGGTATTCAATTACTTCACCCAAAGTGTAGCTTGGTCAAACAATAAGCAAAGAAAAAAGAAGTGCCCCTGGAAACACTTGATAAACATGACAGAAAAGGACTCTGAAGTAGTGCAAGTTTTCTGCACCAATGATATCAGTGAAAACACTATTGAACAACTTTCCAGGTGAACATCTCCCTCACATACTGTGGATGGAGTATATAGAGCACAAGAGTAAAAAATAATATTTCTGCCTGTAGAGAACTGATGGAGTTCTTACACCCTGCTCACTATTACCACTATTTATTAATTTTTACACGTTATGGACCAAAGGCACAGATTCCAAGCAAACAGTCCTTAACAGCTCCCTCCTACCTTAGCTGAGAGTACCACAGCACAGACATCTCCCCATTAGTGCTGATGGCTCACTCCTGGTGTTTCCATGGCTCAGGTATGGGAACTCAATGCAGGGAGTCAGAGATGAAGCAGGTGCCTGCTTTCTGTCCCCTCCACAAATTTGGAATTTTACCTTTTTATAAGACCGTGCAATCTCTAGATAATTCTCAGCCCTACACACCTCCCCCTGTGTGAAGCAGAGTGGGGCTGTTTCCCCAGCCTGTTGCAGATGCCTCATTCAGTTGTTGGGCTGCCTTTTTTTTATTTTGCTTTGCAACTGTTAATTCCATTCTTAAAGCAAAGAGTCTTCCCAGATTTCAAGGTTGTGCTTTGTCAAAGACTAGTCACTGATGATCAGGATGTTGTTTGTGCTGCCACGGCCTCTGCCTTCAACTTGTGCCCATGTTTTCAAGGCCTTTTTCATCCCACGCTTAAGCTGCACCTCATATCAAGAAGCAGCTGGTATCAAGCTCTGGTTCACACAAGCTTTAATTAACAAATTGATAACAAACCTAGCAGGCCTCACACAGTTGCCCAAAGGCCAGGGCTTTTTACTAGCACTAAGTACTTTTACAGGGCTGCTGGGCACCAAAATGCCCGTCAGTTACACTGTGCCAATGTGCTGAAGCCTGGGTTCTGAACAAGTGATGGTGAATCGGCTTAGGGGCTGCTCTGGTCACCGGAGCAACTGGACTGTGCTTCAGCCACTGCGAGGCACAAGGGCAAGGAGGAAATAGCTCCACCTGGTGACCCAGCGGTCCCCGTGATTTTACTGCTCACGGCTCTCTTTACTAGAGCAGCATGAAAATGCTTCAGAGGATGGGGTAGTTCAGGAACAGTTTTGGGGCTTCTGAGAACAAGCAAATGAAATAAATGCCTGAGTACAGTGGAGATGGTAAAGCCTCCACCATGAAATAACTGTAACATTATATTAACATAAGGCTTATGTTTTGCTTCTACAAGAAGCTCTTAAGTTATTATCTTCTCTATTTCAAAAGCCTGTAGGAAGCCTACTGCTGTGGAGAAAACCAAACTATGCTGCCAAAAAAGCCACTCTAAGTTTCAGTAGTTGCACATTCTCCAAGTGGCAGATTAAGCATGTTTTCAGGTCCAAGAAACATGGGCATGTTGTGACAGGACAAGGGGGTATGATTTTAAACTGAAAGACAGTAAGTTTAGATTAGCCAATAGGAAAAAAACTCCTTACTGTGAGGGAGGTGGTGAGGCACTGGAACATGTTGTCCAGAAAAGGTTGTGAATGCCCCATCTCTGGAAGTGTTCAAGCCCAGGTAGGATGGGGCTCTGACCAACCTGGTCTAGAGTTGAAGGTGTCCCTGCCCATGGCAGGTGTGTTGGAACAGCATGATCTTTAAGGTCCCCTTCAAACCAAGCCCTTCTGTGATTCAACATTCTTGGTTCTCTCATTACAAGAATCTTTACCTCACTGAAGCAAAGCTTCAGGCTCTTGGCTTAGACATTTCCAACTTCCTTTTCCCTTATTAAACATGCCAATTCCTAAAATTTCATGATGCTTTTCATCTATACATGTTTTGACCCATTTTGACAGCAGTTAAAAATAGCCAAAGGTTAGAAATAACTATTTATTATGAAAACAGTATAGAAACATTTTCCTGCTCCCTGAACTATCAAAATATACAACAAAAACTTAATTCTCTAGAAAACAAGGAAAAGTGCATTGTAGTGGATGAAACTGCTTGTGTAATATACATTTTTAGTATAAATATTAATAATCTTTGAAGTCTTGTTGAATATCATTCAGTGCATGTGTAAGTCGTCTTATTTTATTTTCCATGACTTTTTTATTGTTTGCCATTTCTTGCAGAAGCTCCCTCATTTCTTCTTCAACAGAGTAGACCTGAAAAAGCACGGAGATGAAGTAGGATTCTTGCTTTTCTTAATACACCTAAACCCATATAGTCTTGGCAATTTTTAAAACTGCTAAGTAATGCAAGAGTTACATGCTTATATCTTTGAATATGCAATGTATTACTTTTGATACTGGATGCAGTAGCAGATTTTTTTCTTTAAAAAAATGTATTAGTCTCCTGGGTGGTAGAAAGTACTGTATCAATCCAGAAAACTTATTATGGAAAAAAGCACCAGTTGTCATGTTAAGGAAGAATGCAGTAGATGACAGAAGCAGTAACAGTTAAGGTTGGCATGGATGAGTTAAATAGATCTATCTGGCATAGTCATCATTACTCTTGCCTGTATAGATAAGGGAATGTTTAGCTATTGATTCATAACAGCCGCATAGTATGGAGCTTTGCTTGAATATAGAACATTACAATGCACAAGTCTAGAGATTTTCTTGCTGCGCTAAGATTGAGTACTAAACCAGGACTGTTTCCATCCAGAGTCAGCCTGAAATTCAAACAGGAGACTCCCAGGCACCACTCTTGCAGCAGCTGTAGAATAAAAATGCAAATACAATAAACATATAAATTGAGTATTAAAATTACTTTTTCATTTGCTGCTTCAATTTGTTTTTCCTTTTCATTTTTCAGGTGCAAGAGCTCTTCCTGATGTGCTGCCAACACTGACTCAAGTTGTTTTCTGAAAGCATTATCCATTTTATGAAGCTTTTCGACAGCAATCCTAAAAAAAAAAAGATTGAAAAAAAAAATCATAGTCCTGGAAATAACTGCTTTGCTTTGTCAAATTCTGCCTTTGATAAGGTTTTTTATAACTTAGGCATGAAGACAATTATATCTTGGCATTAGAAATGTCCTGTTTTCTCAAGTACAAGTTCTAGCTTTATGCACCGTGTCAGGACCTTTAGCATTCTCTAAGGAGAGTCATTTCATCACTAGCAAAGGATATAAAGATTAGGGCTTGCTACTGTCAACATGGATAAGAACTCCACCTGTTTTCACACATCTTACACTCTTGGTTCCCAAGAAGCGAATGAACTGTGTGATCCTGTGAATGGCCTGTGAGCCTGTCTCTCACAGAAACAGAACAGTGTCTCCTTCACTGGAAAGAAGCATTTCTTTAACTCCAAGTAAATTCTGCTTTTAGGAGATAATTCTTAAATATGTAGGAACAAAAAACAAGGCAAATTTATACAATCGATTTACAACAAAATTCTGAAACAAACCAGAATTATTAAGAACAAAAATATCGGTTTCACTACTGATCTTCTAACAATTCCAAACCCCAATACTACTGACTATTTGAGGTGGTTTGTTTTGTTTGGCTTTGTTGTTGTTGATTTTTTTGTGGTTCTGTTTTTTTTTCTTTCTATGCAGTCTTATTAACTAGCTGGTATTTTCTCAAGAATAGCTGGAAGGAAGGAAGAAACATGAGAAGGGGGCCAAAGAATAAAGTAAAAATGACAGTAAGAATCTAAACTTATCACAGGCATTGGTCTAACAAACTTCTCCATCATTCCATAAGCATATGAAATAATTTTCTGGGTGAATATTTGTTTCTGTATGATCTCATATTTAACTATTAATTGATCAAATAACTTGGCAGTAAAAGAGGAACAAGAAAATAAATTAAAAATCTTGCTATTTGAATGGGAAAAGAATGACAGGTAATTCAGAAACAGCCACAGACTGAAACAGTGATTAACAGACACCAAGTTGGGCAGGAGTATTGATCTGCTGGAGGGCAGGAAGGCTCTACAGAAGGGATGGGGGCTGGTTGGGTTGATGGACAAGGCCAATTGTATGAGGTTATTTTCAAAGAAAATGGAAGTTAAGAAGTTCAGATGCCAAATGCTGGAACTGAATGCCAGTTCTATGAAGTAAGTTACCTCAACAGCAAGAATTCCTTCTAGGCCAAGTTTGTAATTGGGCTCACCAAGTAGTTAAAAAGGTATTACACATTCTTTTACCACTTAAATCAAGCATTTTTGCAGAGTTATTAATAATGCTACTCTATAATAACTGAGTACTCACAAAATAAACTATTAAAGTGTTCACCTTTGAGTTTGAAGGCTTTTATTTCTCTCTTCAATCAGCTTCTTCTCTTTGAAATCAAAGTTCTCCTTCATTTGTTTAACCTGCACCTCCAGCTGGCTTAATAGCTCTCCTTTACCTTGCCACCTCTTTTTCAGTGCACTGAAAATAAAATGTACGTATTTACAATGAATGTAAATACCACTTCTTAGGAAGGCAGAAAAGCTTTTCATGCTTCTATTTTTCCTCATTTCTGTGAGTTTTAATAGCGAGTACTCTCTGACTACAGAACAAAGCAGTGTTGTATACAATGATACCAAAGAATTATTGTGATTTGCATGTATCACCTGTGTGCATTCTTAATGTCATCAAGTTCTACTTCTTTTTCTTCTAGCAGTTGCTTTAATTCCTCTTTTCTTTCATTTTGCCTTTCTATTTTTTCTATTAGTTTTTCACATTCAGCAGCTTTTTCATCCAACTGTACTCGAAGCAATTTCTGAGCTTCCCAATTTTCTTCATGGTGTTTCTTGATTTGCTTATCTTTTTCTAGTAAGCCCTTTAGAAGATAAATATTTTAGAACACATAAACTCCCTTTACTGTTACCCCTGTGTAACAATGTGTTTAGTCTACGATGGAATAAAGCAGAGAACATTAAAGTTTACTCTTCTGAATGTATGAAGAACACTTAGTAAAGTAATACTCAGTTACTTAATCTTCCTCTAAAAGAATTCTGAATTAAAAAAAAGTCATCAAAACATAAATCTGAAGTTGAAAGCAAGATAATAAAAAAGTTATTTTAAATTCTTATTCTACATAAAATTTGAATAAACAACTTATATGTAAGTCACTGAGTTCACAATCTGTATCAATTAGTAATGCATCTGACGTAACATGCTATAGAATTTTGACTAATTAGCTAAAGTTTTAATTCCTTAAATGAGGCAAATGGAATTACTGGGACAAAACATATTACCTCTGCTGCCAAAATAGTGTTTTGCAAGAACAAATAAAGAAAAAATATTTATGTTGTAAAATAAATGTGAAGCAAACTTAAAAATTGTTTTTCCTTTTCTTTTAAACACTCAGGAAGAATTATGCTATCCTAGTTTCACCTCTCTCAAAATCATTATCGAGACTAAACTGAAGCAAGGCAAAGAGAATAAAATCTGTACATAAATATGGTTCAATGAGAGATTCGAAGCAGCATCACTGTGCATCAATTTAATAAAGAGCTCTCTTCTGCTCTCAGTGAAATGAATTGCCACTGACAGCCTGATTGTGATTTGTGAGTGCAGACCCAGCTTTTATCACAGGCTTTGTGATAGCTAAAATTAAGACTTACAGTGAAAGTTAAGTACACAAATTGTCAGATATGGCACTTACTTCTTTTAATCTCCTAATTGTTTCTGTCTGATCATCCACAATTTTGTTTTTAATTTTTATGGTATCACTGTCCTGTTCCTTTTGCTTTTTTAAAGTGTCAATCTCATTTGTTAAAACTTCAATTTTTGCCTCCAGTTTCCCCCGATCTTGTGCAAGATGAGCTCCTGGACAAAAGAAGATATTCACATTACAACAGAAACTCATTTTATACATGATTTCAAGATGTGGAATGTTGGGAGATTGGGCTGGTGAAGGTGAGAACTTTACAAACCAAAGTATTGACTGTTCTCCCCACTGGAAACACTGTAGGGATTTAATCTGTAGGTAGGTAACTCTTAAGAGGAAATGCAGAACTGAAAGTCTGTGTTTTATCCTTTTTGAAAACTTCTCTGAAAAATAGTTGACAATAATTCTTACAGACCCCGAAAGACCACAAGGTGGTGCTGAGTCACAGGAATAGAGAAAAATGCCCAAACTTTTTTTTTCTCCCAGCATTTAACATTCTTTTAAGATACGTACTGAAATTTCCATATTAGACTTCCCTGCTAGACAAGAAGCATTACATAACATTATTTACAGATCCTTGCTTTTTGAGCTTCATGTTTAAAAGTTCTTTGTACAACTTTATGGTATTTTCACATTTTCAGGAAACAGATAACTGTATTCACAGTTGTCTCCCACAATTGCTGTTATAGATCCTGTACTAGCCCATGTGCCACAGAACATTTATTTTTGCACATCATCTTTACAACTGGGTAAGATCAGGAAGGCACCCAAGGACCCTGTCATGATTAAAACTATACTGGAGTGTTTATTTGAAATGTAAGATATTGAACAACAAAATTTTTTCTGCAAAAGAAAAAACCCCACTATTTTACCCTGTTCTGCCAACTCCTGCCCCCATATTTTTCTTTCCATTTTTAATCCATCAATCACAGATTCCTGGGCTGTAAGCTGGGAAATAAGTTTTCCATTTTCTTTTTTTAGAAGTTCAACTTCAACAGCCTTTTGTTTGTTCTCCTCAATCACAGTTTCAAGCTCTCCAGTTCGACACTGTGTGAACAAACATTGGGAAAAGACAGAAAAGATAATTTAAAACAACAGTCAAAATTTCAAATCAATACTAAGGGGTTAGGA
Organism: Poecile atricapillus; assembly: GCF_030490865.1. NCBI lineage: Eukaryota > Metazoa > Chordata > Aves > Passeriformes > Paridae > Poecile > Poecile atricapillus. Next base: position 126,905,907 of record NC_081250.1, on the reverse strand, counting down.
AAGTAATCCTTATATACACCAAATTAAGGTAACTGAAAAATATGGTGCTTGCATTCAGGGTTCTATCTGCATCTCATTCCAGTTGTGAAACACAAATGTTTGCTTCAAATAGACATACTTCAATCCCAGGAAACTATAAAGCTGACTTCTAAATACCCACTCTAAAATATCAATGTCATCATAAAAACCTGCTCAGAATTATAAATGCACAAGTCAAGAAAAGCAAAAGAGAAAGTAAAGACATCAGAAACTGAATCAGAAGAAGACAGAAGTTGGGATGTACTTTCACTTCCAATGACATACATTTATCTTCTATTATCTAAGCTACTTTTTGTTTTATAGATTACAGCTATTTAATATAGGTATTTTTCAATTTTGTTCTTAAAAGCATCACTGACTGGCAGAATCTTATTCTGTACAACAAAAAAATGTTTGGGCACCCTAACAAAAACAACAAAATGTAGAAGGGAGATTAGAAACAGCTGTGCAGGGGTTGTGCTGCACCCAACTATTAGCACAAAGCTGAACTGGATCACACAACCATTCAAAAGTTATATCTTTAAGATTTATAAAAATTATTTATGGATAATAGAATAGTACTAGAATATGTTGCCACAAAGCAACTGTGCCCACAGTATTTAAGATTAAAATTTGACTATTAGTAGATAATGAATCATACTTCTAATGTTATACAACTAGGAGATACTGAGCTGCTAATAACTACACTGCATTATTTGTTCAATTACATTTTTACTTCATATACAGTGACCAGTGCAGAAGCATGTTCCATTTCTTTGAATTTACAAGGGGTCAGGGCTATTAATGTAGTTTTGATTGACCAACTACTACTGCTCACAGCGCAAGGAGTGCACTTTGCAAAACATGAATGAGTCTACATTTTTCTATACGGGGAGCAGTATTTATGAGAAATCGAAGTGCAAGATGCAAGAATAAAGGCTGATGTGCACTACTAGGTTTTAGTGCAATAGGAAACCTGTGTCTTTTAATTAACCAAGCTTGTGTAGAATCATTAACTTTTATAAATGAAACATTACAAAAAATAATCTATGTAGTTGAAATGTTTAGAAACAAGTACCTTTAGATTTGCTGTAACTTCCTCGTTTGATTTTGTTAATTCTGCAGTTTTTGCTTTCTGTTCTTCCACTAAATTTGTCAGGTCTTGGATCAGACTTGCCATGTCTTTTTCCCTTCGTTCCAACTCAAAGAGGGCTTGTTTATGTTCAACTAGATCAGCAGAAGCTTTTTCAAAACCCTGTTTTACCTAAAATTTTATAATACAAGACTTGAAAAATGCTAACTTTTGGAAAAAACAGTGTATATATAAACACAGGTGACATCTGAATTTCACGTGAAAACACAGAAATTCATCTACTGTATATGGAATTAGTGAATATCTGAAACCAGTTTTCTCCTGGTTTGTTCGTGAAACTTCAACTTGAAAAACTGGTTCTACCCAGCTACATATTTGTAAATAAACCCCCAAACCCAACAAAACATAAAAAAAATTTACAAAAAAACCCAATAAAACAAACAAAAAACCAAAACCAAAACAACAAACCTCACACACAGAGCAAAAAAACATCATGGGTGGATGGGAAGCAGAGCAGAAAAAACATACTTGGGAACTTAAAGCAAGGCCTTGATTTAATCTCATTGTTAAAATTGACACTAAAATCTCAAATGAAAGACAAAGTTAATTCAAGCCTTTTTTTCTTGCAACAGAAAGACCTAAAGGGTAAAACCCCTGTCTTTTCTTTCTCCTCTTCTCCCATCTATTTAAAACTTACTCAAAGCAAAGAAAACCAAATTTAAGGGCAAGTATTTAATATTTTATTTAGCATATAAAAAAATGCAAATACTTGCCACAGAAATAAATTTTCTAAGGAATTTAGCAAGCAAATTTTGAATTTGAGTTACAAAATGTATATCCAAAATTCAATTTTGAAAATTTACACAATAAGGAATGGTATTATTAAATGCACTTGTGTATATATATTTAACAATAACCTTATCAATACACAAACCAAAAATTTACTGTAATTGAATATATTTTAATTGAAGGCAAACATATTTTAAAAGAAATTAATAACATCAGATAGGGAGCAGGTTGAAAATTTCTTTTGATTAAGTTCTACATATGAACAAAAATGCTGGTGTTTTTGAGTGCTAACTTGGCATTTGCTGTCATTATTCTAATCACTGACATTCAAACCCTTCTACCAGTATTTCTGCATGAATCCTTGGAGCAAAGATCATAGGGATAAAAAAACAACCTAACAAAACACCAAAAAAACACACCCAGAATATCCACCCAAGCCCAACACGTTTAAGAGAACTGCAACCCCACCTAGTGTGAGATGAAATGTTCTCCTACCTCTTTAAACCTTTTTGATTCGATGGTTAAAGCTAAACGAAATTCATCTTCTAACTCTCTATACTTCTGGTTTGACATGTTAATTTTCTCCTGCAATTCTCTAACATGTTGTTCATCCCTCTGCTGCTGTTTAGCCACTTCTTTTGACAAAGCATCTTGAAATTCAGGTCCATATAAAGCAACTCGGGTTCCAAGTTCTTTCCTGAAATTACCAAGCATACACTTGAGACATGAACTGCAGGATCTCACAATGCTGTTTTAATTCATTTACTTGGTCTTACTGAACAAGGATAACGAATTACGTGATAAATAGGATAAATTCCTTCATCTCACAGCCAGGCTTCAGTCTTCTCTGACAATGGTCCTGGCATGAGGAAAATTCTGTTGACTGCTGTTAAAAATACCCTAAGGAATTTAATTTTTAATTCAAACATTTGTAGAAATTATTCAATTGTGCTTACCCTCAAGTATTCCCTAAAAAAGGGAAATTTTCAAAGAGGAAAACAGCCAGGCACATAACTCACCCTCCACTCAACAAGCAAGATACTGCAGAGGCTGACTGATTTTTTGGAACACTTTGTGTCACTGTAGCATATGCAGCTCCTCAGACAGTAATTCAAATACAATTTTATTTTTATCTGATTATTCCTGGATTACAGATCAAGTATTTAAAATAAAGAATTCAGCCATATTATAAGACAAGAATCTTTCACATGAAAGGCCAGAAGTTGCCTACATGAACTTATGAGTCAGGAATCTACAAGATACTCTTAAATGAGCAGGAAAATGCATGGGAAGACATCTACATTTTTACAAAGACCATCTCTTCCACTAATCAAAAATACCCAAAACAAACCAAACCCATACAAAAACACATCCATACTTAAGAACACATTTAAACAAAACATGCCGGCAACACAAGCATCTCTATTAACTTGTGAAAAGAAAATATTGACCCCGTACCTTTGCTCTTGCTCTCTTAATACAAGAAGTTCATGTAGTTGTTTTACCTTCTCCTTCTGCTGTCGGACAGATATTCGAAGTAACTGTACCTCTCTTTCATTTGCTGATGCTTTAAGCTCTGCTTCTTGAACCTGTTTCATCTATGTCATTCAGACAAGAGCAAGATTTTCTTAAAACTATAATCTAATCTTCATGTTTTATACTAGAACACAAAGGAACAAGTGTTTTCTAAGAGTTTTTTATTTGGGGTTTTTTGTTTGGTTTTGTTTTTCTCTTAATATACTGTAACACTTGAATAAATTTAAGACAAGATGTTTAAAATAAAGTCTTAACTTCCTACAACTCAAAAAGCAACCTTAATAAAAAACCAAGGGCATTTACTTAATTTGTAAAGAACTTCAAGGTGTCCTGCAGAAGTTGAAGAAGTGCACTGGCAGAACGATTTCCTCAATTAGAAACTCATTTATTGTAATACTTTATTAGTTTCAAACATTTTTAGATGTATTCAACATTAACTTCATTTTTTTACCACTCCACTTTTGAAAAAAATCTCAATTTTTCTGATTTGTATAGTTTAGAGTTGCTGAACAGAGCTGCTTCTATAATGATTTTGCAAAAAATGTAGAATCAGTATAAACACCAGATGGCATACTCCACTTTTTCCACTTGCATTTTTCAATGCAAGCTTTTTTGAATAATTCCATTTTATAGACTTAATCCTTTTAAATACAAAACTCTTTTCTGATTCAACATGAAGAAAAAAGATATGAAAAATGTTACAAAAAAGGTTTTGATTACTCATTAAATGGTAATTCAAAATCAGGACACTTCAGAAGGCTGAGTTCTTATGTTCTACGTGTTAAAGCCTTTTCATGAATAGTTTAATGAGTAACTTTTAGATATACCACACTGTATTCTTTAGTTTTGTGGAAGAAGTGAAGCAATTCTCTCCTAAATTGAAGCACTTAAAAATGTCAAGCAAGAACACATTTTGACAAAAATGCCAAGGAAGAACAAGGGAATAGGGTATGCATGTAGATGCACAGTAAACTTACTCATCTTGAATCCCTCCAAAAAGTCATCTAGTAATGCTGCCTGAAGGCCTTAGAAACTGGTGGCTATGTGGAGTAACCATAATTTACCTCTGAAAGTAATTGCCAGGAGGTACAGTGAGAAAGCCCTATAAAATATTCTAGAATTTCTTAATCTTGGAATTGATAAAATAGGCCAGAGGTATATTAAATCTGAACATTCAGAAAGAGGATTTAGTTTTGAGACCATCATGATTATTCTTTGAAATTATTAAGGAGTATTTGCTACAGGATCTTAAAGACAAGAACAAAGACCGTCCCTTAATAATGGGAGATTACTTATTTCTACAAAGTCATTGAAGGAAAAATAAAAACCTCATACATCAATAAGGTGTTTCCATTCTTTTAGGACAGAAAAAACCACACACATATTTACAAATCCCACTCTCCTGTTCTCCAAATCACTAAATCTAGTACTTTTCAAACTGACAGGTAGATAACTGATCTAAACAGAAGGTCACTTCTAGATTCCATGACAACTTCCAGGGTAAGGAAGAAATGAAAGAGCCACTCAAGTGCCCAAACAGAAGCCTAAAGTAGAGGGTGTTTTGGATGGTACTTTGCAGTTTGTCTATCAGCACACTCTATGATTCTCATTACTTTCAGGGAACCTGAACAACAACACTTCCTAGAGCACCATACTATCAGTTCAAAGACTTTTCAGGATGGATGTGTTCAGATTAATTTTCTCTAAGTTCAGTGACACAGGAATGGACTAACATGGTAATATAAACAAACAAAATAAATAAATATTGGAGGACACTTAAAATTCAGCAATTAATTTTTCAGAAAGAAATAGTGGCAGTATCTGGTCCAACATCTTGATCTTATATATTTGTATACACAACAAAGATCCTCTGACTACTAAATTATCATTATCTTCTCCAGCTGTAAAAACAAAACCAAAAAATCCCAAACAAACAAACACACACAAAACATCACACAAACTATAACGTTCTCAGCAATTACTGGTTTGTTCTGGTTGTAATTAAAAACATCTAATTCTTTAGATCAGCAAAACAGAACCACTAGATTTCCACTCCAGTAGTAAGATGTCTATTGATTTTAGCAACTTTAAAAACTTGTCTTTGTCACTCTGTATTTTCAGAAAATATCAACTCTCAGTGTTAAATACATAGGACTTTTCTCCTTTATCTTAAGACCACCATTTATAAAATACATTAATTGACAATTAAAATGGATACCTGTTGTTAAATACTACTATGCAGAAAAAAAGCCCCAGGTTTTATTGTGGACAACTCAGACTCAGTGCTGGTAAAATCTAGTATTTCTTTGTATTCAGGACTATGATAGCCACCCTGTTGCCATTGCATTATTTACTCATGAAAAATACTGACCTCTACTGCTCGCTGCTGCAATCTCTGTGTCTCCATCTTGGATAGTGTCTCTTCTAAAGCTTGCATGGACTTCTGGTATGCTGCCTCTTTATTTCTTGCCTGATTTAACTCATTAGTAAGTCTTTCAGTTTCACCTTTCAACTGCTGGACATCTGCTTGCAGTCTTGCTTTGGCATCTCTCTCTTTCAATATCAATTCCTTTAACCTGAGAATAAACACAATAAAGTTGCATTACAAACATTTTACTTAGAAGTTTGATGCCAAATACATTGAGAAAAAGGCATTAGTAGCTGTTGTAGTGACATATCTTGTTTACCACTGAGTTTTACTATTTACAGCATTGCCACATAAAACTGTCTAAAGACACGTAAACTATTACTTAAGTCATGTGTAGCATTACTATATGAAAATTCATTTTAAAAAACCTGAGATGGAGACAACCTCATAGATACAACCTTTAGGAAATGATTCCAGTATTACTTTGCTTTACAAGGAACATAATAAGCGTCCAACAGAAGATGGTATAAATGTAGATGGGTATAAAATAAAGGTAGGAAGTGAACCTAAAACAAATAGGGAAAAGGGGAAATATTCACAGTCAGTCATCGATGGTAACTCAGGAAGCATGTAGCTTGGTTTTTCCTAAAAGAAAGAAGATGTGGCTTTGTTAAATACAATGCAGTTATGAAAAAGACAAATGGAGCAGACATCTCCAAAAATGAATTTTTTTGTAAAAAAGGCTGCTGCTCAGAACACACAAGCATGGTGACAACCATCTCTCTGAAGATGTGCTAGTCCTGTCCTGCCCTACGGGCCAACTCTTGCCTGCCAGAAACATTTTTGTTCTAATGTGCTGTGCAGATAAAAGCAAAGACCACTCTAGGTATATGTGGAAAGGAAGACTGGGACAGAAGAAGAAGGCAGAAGTTACGATATGGGACAGCTACTAGAGCTTGAAGTGAAGGTACAGTTATGATACAGATTGCTTGGAAAGTAATGTCTAGAAATGGAGGAAAGTGGCATACTGATATTATTCTACAAGAACAGGAAGAAAGCTGCAGAAGGGAATTTCACTAGGTAATACTGAGACAAATTCTAGCAGTTTCTTGATGCCTTATTTTCCAAGTATATTGTTTAAAGCTGTCCTTGTTTCTTAAGCCTACAAAAGGAATTATTGGAAACTAAAAAAACCCACCAAAACAAACTCTTAGACTACAGCACTGTTTCCCTACCTGTCTCTAGTGTAAACAGCCATACTCTGAATATTCTTTTCTTCTTTTGAATGCTTCTGTAGCTCACTGATATACTCTAATAATTTCTTCTCTGCTTGCTCTGCTTTCCACCTCCTTTCTTTCTCCTGATCCAGCTCTTGAATCAGTACCTTAGCAAGAATGTGATAAGCATGAACTTACTGAGAAACATTCAAGCGTAGCCAAAAATGACAAACAGTATTTATAACTGAACAAGAAAAGAAATTGGCAAGAACAATACTTTTTTGTCTTTCTGGAATTCATGGATGATGGAACAAAGTGCAAGCAACCAGGCCAAAAAATCCCATTAAACTGAAAAAAAAAACAAACATCCTCTCCCAGTTGACACTATAAGAACTCCACTACTTTTGATAATATCTACATGGAATTATTTCTGTCACCTGCAGTATTTGTTTGACCAGGAGACATATGTTTGGCTTTGGATGAAGATATACTCATATTTAACTTGAAGTGATGCAAAACCTACTTGGTATGTTGATTCCTCTATGGGATTTGATTTACATTCTTCTACTTTTTCCATATTGCTCTGTCTTCCAGTTAGTATTTCAGTCTTTCTTCCCACTACTTTAAAATGACAGTCTTTCTGACTGGAGCATGGACACTTAGAGGAACTCTTCTTCTCTCCTCTATAAGCAGAGTTTAAACAGTAACTTTTAAATGAAAAGAAATTACATTTCTGTGCAGCAGCTGAATAGTAGAGAGTTCAAAACCAATTTGAAAATAATTTGCAATCAGACCATAGTAACAGCTAAATTCAAATATTCAGCTCTAAAAAGGTACTTACAACTAGTAGATGCTACCTAAAACCATCTCAAGACCACATACACATGAAATAATTTTATGAGAGTAGAGTAGTTGTAGAGCTGCAGCAGGTGACTGAACAAATATATTCCAATTTGTATTGTGTTCTACTCATCACTTCTGACATTTACTATATAAATCAAACAAATCACGATGGCATCCTCAGCTTCATCAAAGATATATATTCTTGACCACTGTTCTGACACCATGAATCTTTTATTTTTTCAGTTCCATCTGTGGAGAATTCTTTTGTCACCACAATTTAAAATAAAAATAGAAATATAAGCTGTTAGGATTTTGGAAGTGTTGTTTTGGAATCTTCAATTTCCTTCTCATCTGAAGAAAGAAACAGCAAATATGGGGAAACAACTGAATGAAGCCTCAGTAGCCACTCATTTTCAGAGCACTATTAACTGACCTGATTTACTCAACCTACCACTTTCAGTGACATGTTTCAAATTAAAACTATCTTAATGCTGGAAATATTCAGTTTAATTAATTTTGGCTTCATATAGTAAACACTGGGATACCTGTCAGTTATTTTCTTCTTTAGATGACTTGCATGACCTTTTGCAGATAAGGCAGTTTTACGGTAAGTGGGGATCTTGCTTCCTTTCATGACCATTCTGTTGTTCTCTTTTCCACTCTCATTTTCACTCTCAGAAGTTGGATCTGTGTCTCTCTTAGCTTTGAGAACACTTGGAGCAGCTTCCTGTCTTGAATTATCAGATACCTAAGAAGAAATCAAAGTTTTAGATATAAATTTTACAATTTCTGATTGGCTAATTTCCAACACTTATTCATGTGCTATTTTAAAAAAAGTTCACACAAAATAATTTTGACAAAAACTAAACAATTGCTTCCAGTTCTTTACTTTTCCATTTACTTTCCATTCCCTACTTGCTGAAATATTTTGTTGTTTTAAAGCTAAAATAAACCCAGAATGCTTGAGAACATAGTTGTTTCCTTTTGAAATACCCAAACCTTCGTAAAATCCTTAGGCAGCTGGTGAAAAAAGTAAAACAAACACAGTACTTAAAAACCAAAAAAGCCTTGCAAACATCACCTACCAAACAAACCTGGCAAACTTACGTTATTTAACAACACAAACTGTATTACATGACAAACATATCAGACCAAGTTGACCTATTGGTGAAATTAATTTTCACCAACGGTATAATCCAGGCACTTTGGTGCATTTCATGTTTTACTTTGGTTCAGTTAGCATAGCGATGGTTTCAGGACTGTGATTTTTATTCACTATGGTTTTTATACTGTATGGAATGATTCATTATACAAAGTGCAACCCTCAGTTTTAAAGACTTGTTTTTATTCTATTACCAGCTTCTCAAAATGATTAAGAACACATTAGCACAGTCAGCCCATACATACCAGTAGAAATGCTGGTATAAAAGTAAAATTTGTTTCAGCAAATTTTTCATTATCAGAAAGGTGCACCTTACAAACAAAACTTGCTGCGCCATCACAGAAAAAAAATCACCTTTTGCAGAATCTGTAAAATCTGATCTTCTATTTTTTTAATCCTCATCTCACTATATATTTTATCAAGCTCGGTCTTCTCAGGTTCAGAAGATGAGACAAGCTCTGTGGAGGAGCTGGTAGCACCTTGCACTGGTATCCTCGTACGCTGCCGAAACTGAGCCAGCGCCTGGTCGATGTGTGGTGTTGCCAGCAGTAAGGGAACATTGTTCTATCAGAACAAAAGACAACCCCTGTAGCATTAATATGTTGCATGCAATATAAAAATAGAACATGTCAGTTTTAAAACCAGTACACACAAACCTGATCTTGGGAAGAAGGGCACCCAGGTGAAATCAAAGAGTCCAAAACGTCTTCTGAACACTGCAAATCTGAACAGTTTTCTTCTGCCAGGTCCACTGATTCACCAGAAATATTTCTTCCATCTAGAGCTGTTAGCTGGGGCAATGACTGAAGAACAGTTTCTCTATAACCTCGAGAAAAAGACCACAGTTAAATTGAAATCAACTTTCCAAGGGGGTGTATTTTAGGTACCTCATAATCTTAAATGATTCACTGCATTTTTAATGTAAGAAAAAAAGTAGTGAGTAATCTATAATTGTCTCACCTTTCCCCACTCAAGGCTTTCAACAGACAACATTACAAATTAAATCAACTGGGAAGCTGCCTGCCTAGTCCTGATCTACACAGAGATTTCCCAGCCACCATCAGCACACTGTAATTGCACAGACAACCACTCAATAGCAGCCTACTGCATACAAACTATTGTACCGAGTGGAAGGGCAGACAAATGTAATGGAAAAGCAAGTTCTGAAAGGGCTTAGGCAACTTCATCCTTTGTCAGTGAATGAAATAAGGTGTTATGAAACTGTAAACCAATTAATTTAGCATTTTTAATTTATTAGAATTTGGGCTGCTGAACACAGCAGTTTTGAAGCTGCCACCAAAGACATAGATATGAAGAAGTACATAAACTCTTGCAGAAGAAAACTAGTGGCATTTTCTAAGTTAATCAGATAATGTTAGTAGTCCTGTTTCTGTAGTGCCTGAATGTATTTGTAAAACATGATGAGGACCTTTAAAAACATTACTTAAAACCTTATTTGGCTTTCCTCAATAACTTCTGATGTTTCTTTTGAACTGTACGTACATTACACCCGTATCAACTGTATGCTCATGATATGGTTACTATTTTGTATTGTTTTAATTCCTACTGTCCTACTCCTTGTAATGAAATTATCTTTGAACTCTTGCAAAAGCATCAGTCCTCCTCTTCTACCTTCCTGTAAGAGATTTTACTCTCTTATAAATAAAAAACCTGCTCCAATAGAGAATGTTAAAATTTAACTTGTTTGAACTTAGAGTGTAACATTTTAATGGCCTGAATAATGGACCCTCAAACCAGAAGCTCTAACACAACTAAAAGTGATGTATCCATATGCATTCTCCAACTTGTCTCCATGCTGCCTAGTGAAACACCTGTCACCTATTTGGATGAAAATGCTAATTACTGCAGAGGATCCTAAGGTCTGTCACTGCTGACCAAAGCAGAGGGAAAAGAAGGAAAAGCTGTCACTGACATTTCTCTCGTGGTCCTTATCAGTAGCAGACTGTCCACATCCTGTGCCTGCTCTCTGTCTGCACAGTTCAGTATCTTTAAGTACATTATTGGAGTTCTCCACCTATCCAGCTTATATTAATACTCCTGTCCTTCCACTACACCACGTGGCTCAGAGCTCCATCCAACCTGTCCTTGAACACTTCCAGGGATGGGACATCCACAACCACTCTGAGCAACCTGTTCCAGTGCCTCACCACCCTCCACAGTAGAGATTTTTTTCCTAGTATCTAATCTAAACCTACTCCAGTTTGAAGATATTCCTCCTCATCATGGAGTAGTGACCTGTAGTCCTGTCACTACATGCCCTTGGAAAGAGTATCTCTCCTCCTTTTGTAGACTCCTCTCAGGTGTAGCAAAGACACAGGCTGAACAATCCCATTTCTCTCAGCCCTTCCTCACAGAAGAGATGCTCCATCCCTCTAATCATGTTGGTGGCCCTCTTCTGCACTCACTAGTGAAAGTGTTGAGCCTTATCAGAGCATACAAGTTACAATTTTGAGAATATGTTGCGGGGGAAAAAACGGATTTTTTTTAATGGGAAATTAATTAATTTTGACAGAATGTAGATTTCTACAGGCTGATCAGATTATGAATGAATTTGCAAGCTTCAGAAAACAGCTCATAGCTGAAAGGAAATCACTGATCTAATGATCACAAATTATCTATGCAAGATCAGATCCATACCTGCTGTGTGACAAACTGGATTGGCTTTTCCATTTTTTTCCAGTGTGAGGTATGCCAAACTGTGCAGCCCCTTTGTGCACTGAAGTAAGTGATTAATATTGTTTACACAGTTGCTGTGAAGGTCAATGTGGCTAATCTTATGTCTCGTTCCATGAAGGGATTGAAATCCTGGAAATTTCAGGGAAAAAACCAAATAAACACAAAGTAATGTTGTCTGCTACAGTCCTAGACTATGGGGTTTAGAACATATTGTTAAAAAATATTCAGTAAATAAGAGATCATAACTAGAAATGAGAGAACAACACTTGTTCCATATCCTTGTCTACATGTCAATTACCTATGCTACTCTACCACAAGTACAACACTTAAGTGTACTAGTTATGTGACCTAACTTTAAAGAAACAGATTAATCTCTGACTGTTAAAAAGCATGTAAAAATAAACTTTTTCTTTGAAGTTTCATTTTATAACACAAGGTCATTAACAAAACTGTTACCAATGCTTTTTTTATTTTCCATTACAACTTCTCTTGATTTTGTAGCAAGAAATTGCAACAACTGACTATTTCAACAAAGAGATATAGAAAAGGAATTCTATCTTATATAAAGTTGCATTTTTGTTCTATAAAAATGAAAGATATGAATATTTTGTAGGTAAGTCTAAAACGTTTACTATACTACTTTCTGAACAAGCTTGGCTTCACCAAACACAGAAGAGTAAATTCCAGTTCAGAACAATCTTTAGTTTTAAAAGCTTTAAAGCTGAGAAGAACGGCAATTTCCACCTTTATTAGAATTATTCAGTGAATTGGTACTTGAAGCGCTAGAAACTTCTGAAAATACACTTGACTGTATTTCAAGTTTTTCAAAATTAGAGACAAATGTTTTGTATTGCACAGCACATGGCAATATCACTTACCAGAGAGATCATGTATGTGATTATATGACAAGTTCAGCATAGTTAAATTAAAGAGGTTTTCCAGTCCTAAACAAAATGTGGGGAAAAAACAGAAACAGTAGAATTTTCAAAAGAATTCTCTGCTTTCATCAAATTCAAAGCTTGCAAAGTGAACCTTTAAAGACCATAACTATGAATTATGACTTTAAACTATAATCATAATATAAAAATCTGGTTTTCCTTCTAAATTAATGTATTTTGCTATGCTAAGGCCTACAAAGACTACATATACTCCTCTTAAATTTTACTTTATACAACAGTTAGCATACTAACCCATACTAACTTGGTACAACCTTACTTATACGCAAACATTCCAGAAGTAAACTTTAAGACTTTAAACTTAGAAAACCTTTTTAACTTGCTAAATGGACAGAAATAAACATTGCAGACCCTCCACTTTGGTCAGCAGGTTACAGGACAAGCTCAGGGTGCGCAGCTTAGCCAAGGAACTGAGCCCCTCGATGCGACGGATCTGGTTTGATGACAGATCCAAGTGCTGCAGGTTCCGGAGGTGGTCGAGCCCCTGGATCCTGGCGATGAGGTTACAGTGGGCGTTGAGCGTGTGCAGGTCCGAGTTCAGGGATACATCCCGCAAGCTGCGGAGAGAGGCGCCCACCGTCAGCCGGCCAGCTCGGCCCCGCGCCGCGGCCTCCCCTCACCCCGGCCCGCACTCACCTCTTAACGCCCTTATCTATGAGGCTGAGCTCGCCGGGGATCCCCGCCATCCCGCCGGGCCCCGGTCTGACCGGACCTCGGTTCAAACCTCCCTCGTCCCCACGGCACCGCTCCCCGCCTTAGGCCGGGACGCAACGGCCTCACGGCCCCGCCTCACGGCCCCGCCGCTCCCCGCTCCCGCCGCGGGCAGGCGCGCCCGTGGGAAGCGGCAGCGGGGGACGGGCCCCGTGCCTCCACTGGGCTCCCTGCCGCTTTCCTTGCGCTTCCTGCCGCTTTCCTTGCGCTTCCTGCCGCCTCCTGCCGCTTTTCTTTCGCTTCCTGCCGCTTTCCTGCCGTCTCCTTCTTGCCGCTTTCCTGCCGACTCCTGCCATGGGCCCAGGAAGGGGCCGGGTTTATAGACCGGACTGCTTTGAATTCTTCCCGGGGGAACGTGGGGCGGGGTGCGGGGGGAGTGCTTTGGTGTTTATTAGAGCTCACCTGGTGTTAGAGACTTTCACAGAATCCCAGAATATCCTGAGATGGAAGGAACACCCAGGGATCATCGATGGCCATCCCCAAGAGTCACACCATGTGTCTGAGAGAGCTGTGACCGCTTCCCTGGGGAGCCTGTTCCCGTGCCCAACCACCAAGGGATAATCTCAGTGAGGCTTTCTGAGATCAGGCAGCTTTGTTAAGAGTAAAAAAAATCGTATTAATCTGCTGTTTGGGAGATTCTGTAAATGCCTTTGTTGTACTAGAAATCGTACGCTAGGATGATCAGTAAAAAAAGTTGCATCTGTACTTCAAGATGCTATTTAGTGTAACATTGCTTTTTTTTAAGATAGTGATCCAAATTCAGCTGTACATGACAGAATACAAAGAGAATTGGAAGATCGCTGCATATCAAGAAATATGTGTGCATTCACAGTCAAGGAGATTCAGAAAAAAACCACTGAAATAAAACAAGAAATTACGTTTTTTAACCTTTTGAAACATATGTAATTATGAATTTCCTGATCATGAATACCAGAGAATTAATATTTCAATTATTATTAATTATTAAGAATGCATGGTAAATACATACTACAATTCATTAAATTAATCAATGCAATTTAACATGTTTGCAAGTTTTAGTTAGTAGAGGTGTGCTTCTTGTAGAACCAAAATTTCTGCAAGGTGAAAGTATTTAGTGAGTACTGCAGGGATTTGGAGAAAATGGGAGAATTTTCTTATTGTTATAAGTTACTCTGGAGCTGTAGATTCTGTCACCGACCATGCTGCAAAGCTTCTGTGCGGTGAAGGAAAACCCACTTTAAGTCATTGAAATAATTAATAAAACAGTCTGTGCACATGCCTGTTTTATCCATAGGTTTCTTTTACATGATGTCATATTATATAAACTAACTTTTCAGATGCATTTACTTTGTATTTGTGTGAAAATCCTGCTGTTCAGGCCTGTTTCTTTCAAGTTGGCCCCTATAAAGACATCAGTTTTGTTCACTGCACTGCTGAGCTTTGACCTGCAGGATGAAACTGGTTCTGCAACTTGACTGACAGAAAGTAAGAACTTCACAGTTAGGAGTTTGGGCACTAACATAACCCTTAGGGTCCATGCTAGGCTTCTTTTCAGTTAGTTTTCTTCTTTCTGCCCAATTTTCCCTACATCTTTTAAAAAGAATAGTTGCATTTTTTTTGTACAAAATTCATTGGTTTATGATATATCCACATCTGATTGAAGAGAAGCTCCTAACACAAAATACACCACAGATTGATAAATATGTAGAAAAATCAGCAGTGGGAACTTTCATCCTTCCTCTTTCTGTTCCATAGCCCATGTGCAGAACTGAAAATTATGATACAGCGTCTTTCCCTCACAGCAGTATCTGAAGATTAATGCTATCTTAGGACGTGTGTGAGTACTGGTCTAACAATGAGTGCTCAGGAAAAAACTGTGAATAAAGGTGATCATTTTCTTTTTAGGGTAGTGTTTAATGAATGAAGTATAAACAAGCTCCAATATACCAGTGACTGATGAGATTTTGGCAAAACATACTGGTGATCACAGGTTATCACTGTCCATTTTCTATATGGATGGTGGAAAAATAGTGCCAGGCTGTTAACCTAATGTCAGTTGTCACTGTCAATAATATACAGAAGATTGATTTCTTTCCTCTTGCTGCCATATTCTTCCTCTTTCCCTGGGGTTGATGTAGAAGTCACACTTACAACTGTGGCTGTCTCTGAAGATGTCCATAAAACAAAGTGAAATCTGTTGAAAATCATCTGAGAAATGAGGACTTGTCATGCATTTTTTTAATGCTGTTTTCTTTTAAAATACCTGAAGACCTTAATAATTTCTGAAGTACATATTAAACCAACATGTACATGATTTGCCAGTGTTTCTTGAAGTATTTGGTTAATTATCTTCACATAGGAGGCATCAAAACCCAAAGTATGCTCTCTTTTCTGAATGATTAAGCCAAGTTTCCCATAACATTTCACTAGCAAGTAAGACTATGACAGACTGCTAACAACAAAGTGAAATCTGCTGTGAGAAAAAACAGGAAAAAATGGGAAAAGGAAAAAACAATGACCCCAAAGATGTGCAAAGAAAAGAAAAAGCCAAGATGCAACTCAAAAGAAATATAGGTTATTTTGATGGGGTAAGTTTTATTATAGGATCAATTGTTGGAGCAGGGATCTTTGTGTCTCCCACAGGGGTGTTAAAACATTCCTTACTCAATGTTGGTGTTGCACTAACGATCTGGACTGCATCTGGGCTTGTTTCTCTGATGGGTGCTCTCTGCTATGCGGAGCTGGGAGCTGCTCTGCCCTTCTCTGGAGGAGAATACAGCCATATTAAAAGAGGCCTTGGATCCGTACCTGCATTTGTGTTTATCTGGACATCAACATTTACCAAGCCAGCATCAAATGCTGCTCGAGCCTTGCTGTTCGCTGAATATGCCACGCAGCCTTTCTATGGCATTTGTCCTACACCAGACTTGTTGAAGAAATGCTTGGCCTTGGCCGTTCTTTGGTCCCTGGGGATTTTGAATGGTCTCAGCGTCAAAATGGCTGCGTGGGTGCAGGCAGTTTTCACTCTGCTGAAGATGATGGCCTTGTCTGTGATTGCTGTCGGTGGCATAGTTCTGCTTGTTGCCAGGCAAAAGGAGACTCTAGCCAGGTTTGAGGACATGTTCAGCTCAGAGATCCCCAACGCCTCACAGGTTGCTGAAGCCTTCTTCCAAGGGCTGTACGCGTACGGCGGCTGGTGGTCCCTCAACTACATGGCAGGTATTCTGCTCCTCTTCTTCAGATTTGGTTCTGCAGTTCTCCTTCTTGTGTTCCTCAGCTTGTTTTGGGAGAACTTGTCTTTGCTTCAAGACCACAGGGTCCTTCACATTTTACATGAGTGTTTGTTGGGGCTGGTAGAAGAGGTGTTGTTCCTCTCTAGGGAAAATTCCTATTTTTTAATTTTTTAAATTTTTGTGCGAAATGAAGCTGACATTTCCAGGGAAGTACAATAGAAATCATAATAGTTAATTTTAAATCTCATGCATAAACAGAATTTTTCATACCTTAAAAATTTGCATTTTGTCTTTCTCAATGTCCATGTCAGTGTATTTTTAGGAAAGTATTAAGTTATCCATGCCAATCTGTGTGTCCATAGATAATTTATATTTAAATATCTATGCCTCATCTGAGGTTGTGCAGCTAGTTTGAACATGGACAAATTAATTTTGAGTTTTGTTAGAATGTAGTAATTTTATGGGATATATTTTCATATGAAAATAGACTTTTAAAGACTAATAGAAGGTAAAGAGAGGTCTATGGAATGTGGTATACATTTTTTCACAGAACTCAATTTTAACATTCAAAAGGTTTTTGAATATCTATTTACTTCCCTTTTCTGTATCTGCTGACATGTGGCAGTAATAAATGAGAATTTCATGAAAGTTACAGAGATTATGTTCATAATGATAGTTACTCACATCACAAGTTAAATCAATATAGGTTTATAGTATCATCAGATTCATGGAATTACGTTGTAAGCAAGTGGATATTGCTGTCATATCTTTAACCGTTTGTATCCATTAACCTCTATCATGTAAAATATTAAATAAACTGAATGTGTTAAATACATACCACAAAGTTCAGTGGTGAGGATAATGTGAAAATTTGGTTAATGTTTAAAAACCTGTCTGCTGTCTTTATAATCCAGGTCCTCCAGCTTTAAAAATAGGCTGCAAGTTAAACAAAAAAAAAATCATATAAATCAGGAAAGTATGGTTTTGAAACCTTAGGGATTCCTTAAACGCAAGCACTTGGCTTTGTAAGCCTGAGAAAATACAAGATTTATGGTAAAATACTGATTTATTCTGGTCAGTTAGGAGTACTGATAAAGGCCATACGCTTTTGGGCAGCACTGCTGTTTAGACAGATGTAACCTATGCAATAATTCTGAACTGAACTGAGTTTCCTATTCTTCAACAATAATTTAATTTCTGTGAGCTTCGGCTGATGGACCAGGTGCCAGCTGGCTGGCAAGACTGGAACAGGCAACAAAACGAATGGAAAGATAAATTTAAATTGGCAATTTTGGTGATTATCCTCTTCTGAGCTCAGAATTACTAAGTGTATTTCTTACATCTGAAATAAATCCCAAATTCTCTGATAGTAGAATCATGGCTCAAGGCTGGTGTCCTGAGCAGAAGATAGAAGTCAAATGTGAAGGAGGAAACAGATTTCTGTCTCCTAAAAAGAATTTAAATAAGCTCCACATTTGACTTTTCACTTCTTTCCCATTATCAGTTATTTGCTGGTAAAACTCAGGAAATTGTAAATGCTGAGGGAAGTGGGAAGTTGAGAGGGAACAAGAGGAAGGAGTGAAAAAGATGGAAAAGAGCCTTTTTGATTGAGATGAGGGTGATTTGGTTTAAGCTTCCGGAAACCTGCTCCATCTTTTGCTGGGACTATGACATGCCCAGGAATGTGTGCTAGTGCCCAAGTTATTTATCTGCAAAATTTTTGGGGTTTTTTTTGTTTTTTGTTTGGTAAGAGTAGTTCTAAGCTATCAGGCTTAGCACTAAACAGTTTTTCTCCACCATCTTTGGCCTGGAAAAGATAATAATCATCAGAATCCATCTGGAAATGGCCCCCTTTTAAAGCCACTGCATTATTTCTCTTATGTCTATACTTTCAGTCTTTTCTGTTACTTCTATATTTCTTGATATAAGAGCAAAGAGAAAGATTTTGAGTAGTAATAGGCAAATAGGCTCAGTAAGTTTCAGATCAGGATTTGTGAGGTGATGTAAGAATAAATAATGTGACTTCAGGGTTTCATGTTTAAGCTAGTGATTGTCAAGTAAGGCTACTTGAAAATTTCCTGCCAAATTACTTTTCTAATGTAAGTCAAGTATATAATTAATCAATTAAAAGGGAAATTATCACTCCTTTTGTAATTTTTTTAATCAATCAGCCCTCATCCAGCCCTCCTTCCAAAATAGTTAAAAAATAGCTAAATAAAAAGAAATTGTTTAGGAATCTTTGATATTTACCTGTTTGAGAACCACTGTAGGACTTCATAAGCAGAGAATTTAGCAGCCATGATTAGGGATTGGGGCAGGACTTTGATATCAGTCTTGTCAAATTCTGAACAGCTTCACCACTGAAAAACACTTGCAGAAGCTACACTGCTTGCTTCATTTGTTGCTTTAAATTGTATTTTTCAGAGGAGATGAAAAACCCCAGCAGAAATATCCCATTAACTGTGATGACAGCTGTTCCTGCAGTAATTGTTTTTTATTTACTAGTGAACATCTCATATCTGACTGTCCTCACACCTAAGGAAATTGTCTCCTCAGGTATGTATTTAATATTTTTTAATGAAAAAGACTGACCCATTGACATATTCATCTGACATCAATGCCTACTGCTCACCTAACTTCACAGTCCAGAAATTTGGGTTAATTTTCTTTTAACAGAAAATTCTTGAATTTTACTTGTTGGATGAATGCAGGCAGATTGTTGAAATTGTTGGCTTTTCCCTACACTGTCAAAAAAGAAATCAGAAGTGTATTAAAACCTGGAAAATAAGGTGAAAGTCAGGCCCCAAGTATAGAGATTATCTTTGTTTTCCAGCAGTTTTAATCCTATCTCCTCCTTCTTTCCCTAAATGGCTTTCAGACTAAAGCTATTATTCTTTAGGAGATGGACAAATCTATCATGTTCAGGAGAATAGAAAGGACTATGTACACAAAAATGTAGCCATTTGGGGTGTGTATTATTCATGATAAATATTGTGATTTCTTAGAAGAGCCTATACAGAATTCCAGTGTATGTAATGCCTGTCTCAGAACCTGTACCAATAAGCGGGCCATGAAAAGCTCCAAAGGGAACTGTATTTCTTCTCGATTGTCCAAGCAGCACATTTTAAATCCCACTGTAATGAGACCTTGCCTACAGGCCTGAAAAAAGCCATACCTGATTTGGATGAATCAATAATTTTTTTCCTATGAAAAAAGCTCACTAATATAAATGAGAATATTGTACCTGTCACTCAGTAACCCCATATTATCACTCAGCCAGTGTCAGGCTGTCTGCTGGGAGAGATGGATCATTTGCATGCTACAATGAAGAAGGCAGTAAATACCAGACTATCCATGAATAGCAGCTGCCAGCTGGCATGACTAGCTTCATGCATACTGGGGCATCTGTGTTTATCTATGCCAGCTGAGAAGATAACCTTAAAATTATAGCACTTTTTCAAACATTGCTTGTTCTTGTTCCTTCACTACATGTGTTTTTTGTTGTTTTTTTTTTTTTTTGTTTTTTTTTTTTTTTGTGTGGGGTTTTTTTTTGGGTTTTTTTTTTTTGAGGTGGGAGGCACTGTTTTCCCCATCTCTAATAACTTCCTGTGCTGCACAGGACACTGTAAGACCTATGTTCCTCATGGCATTTGGTTATAGACCCACTAAATATTGTCCTCACTATAATATCAGCTATAGCTAATTTCCAAGCAATACTGAATATCTATTGTTTAGAAACAAACTTTCACATTTCCCATTTCCACCCAAAGCAAAATATCTTTAATAGCACATTTGTTGTCCCATCTCTGAAAGTAAATGTGTTCCCGTTGGCAGTTTCCTGTAGCAGCAGATTGTGTCATCACCGTGGTGATGCCAGGGACCAAGGAGTTAATTTTCTTTCCTTTCCCAGGTGTGTGTGTTTGTGATGCAGGATGTGAGATGCTGCTCACTCCTGCTGGGCAGTCTATGACTGTAGTATTGGCCCCAGCAGGTTTCCCTGGCTTGCTCTGGCAGGCACCACTCCTTGCTGTCATCCTCCCCGGAAGTGTTTAGCTCCTGAATGAAAAACCCTTAGGACTGGATTAGTGTTTGACTACTGCAATGAAAAAGTAGGCATTGCTGGTAAATAATAGGTGCTTGTATTTTAAGTTTTGCTCCTGTTGAGTCTGTCACCTATTCAGAACATGGTATTTGAACTACACTAATTCTTTGCTTTCTTGCAGTTGCTGTGGCAGTCACTTGGGCTGATCGAGTGATCCCCTCTATTGCCTGGATCATTCCTCTCTCTGTTGCTGTCTCAATATTTGGTGCCCTCAACAGCAGCATGTTCACACTCGGTCGATTAAGCTATGCTGGAAGTCAGGCAGGACATTTACCTCTTTTAATATCCATGCTTAATGTCCACTCCTGTACTCCAGCACCAGCCATGATTTTTTCAACCATCATTGCATCCATTTTTATCATCCCCTCTGACCTTATTATGTTAACAAATTACTTTGGATTTTCTGCCTGGCTTATGACTGGATTGACTTGTGCAAGCCTGATTGTACTTCGATACCGGGAACCTCATCTACATCGACCATACAAAGTAAATGGGTCTAAGTTACAAAATATTTTTATAGATTTTTTTTTGAGTCACGGGTAGCATGGAAAAGTTACAGAACAAGTGCAAATCAAAAGTGGATAGTCACAAAAATACAAATAATAATCACAATGCTTAGAGTCTTGAGAATTTTGCTTCACTGTAAAAAGAACAGAAACTGGTCTCTGCCCCAGAGAACTTGCACTTGAAAACAGGAGATGGTTCTTTGCAGAATGGGGGATATGTGCAAACAATGTGGAGCCATACCAGTGTGAAGCAGTAACAAGAACACTATAGATAGGACCCATTGCCATTCACAGTTAATTCAGCTTTGATCTGCTCTCATCTTCCCTGACACAATCACAGGCCTTAAGGATAGGTTGAATTTCCTCTTACTCCAGCAGTCATAAAGCTGGATTAGAAATGTATGCTTATTGTGAAGGCTTCTAGGCACTCAGCCCTGAGAGACTCATAGGAACCCACAATATCATATTCATTTCCAGTACTGCCTGTCTCTGCCCCTTGACAATAGAAGGAGCCTAAAAAAGTATTTTTGAAAATAATATTAATTGCCTCTCTTATAGGCAATTTGAGTCAGATGACTCTTGTCCTGGGTGAATTTATAACAGCATGAGAAATGGTACTCTACTGTGGCAAAGAACACATTGTTACTCTTATGAATGAGCCATAAAATCACAGTTGATTCATTTATTTCCTAAACCACTTTTTTTCTTTCTCTTACAGGTGTTTTTACCAATTCCATTTATGATGGTGGCAATGTCTTTCTTCCTAGTTCTAGCTCCCATAGTCTGGTCTCCAAACCTGCAATATGTTTATGGTTTCCTGTTTATGCTTGGAAGTCTTATTGTTTATCTGCCTTTTATACATTTTAAATTGCGTTTTGCATTTCTTGATAAAATTACTTGCCACTTGCAGCTCCTGTTAGAGGTCTGTCCTGCTGATGGATCTGCTGAGGGCAAATGTGAATAATGGCAGATATTTAATCTCAGCACAAATAAGAGCCAGCAGAGGATTTTGTTTAACTGAGACTGTAACAGTACAATTCAGATGTTGGTGTGATATATAGGTGTGCATGTATGCATATACAGATATAGATGTATACACATATATTGCAAACATGCACATATATGTATGTATAGGCACAGAATCACAGAAGCACAGAATGAACTAGGTTGGAAAAGACCTTAGAGACCATCAAGTCCAACCTATGACCTAGCACCTCCTCATCAACTAAACTATAGCATTGGCATAATAAGTTAATATGTATATATGTTTGTTTTTGTTTGTATAAATACATAATTGTATACTTATAATAATTTAATAGGTGCAAAGGATCTCTCATAAACTTGCAAAATCTTTAAAATGCTGTCTCTTGATCCTGAAAACACAGTTAAAAGTTGTGTAAAGTCATGCAATAATAGAAATAAGACTCAATCACAGCAAAAGTAATTATCAATATTATACAGTAATTGAATAAATACCTAATGGCATCATTATAAAAATACATTTTCATACTTTGAACTAAATTGTCTGGATTATTCTTAGTTTGCAGTTTAGCTCATTGATTAGAACTTCTGTTTTTAAAGACTTTATATTTCTTTTCATCTGCTACCTTTTTTGGCATTAATTTATTTTTAATAAAAGCCTTTGAAGAATATCATAAAGTTGACTGAGATCTTTTTAAATCCCAAGAAAACTGGACATGGTGCATCTTAGCTATTTTAGAACAACACATACAAATTCAAGGTGAAATCTTACAGTGCATCAAGTAAGACAATAAGAATTATTTATCCCTTTCATAACAAAAATAAAAGCTAAAGACACGTAGATTCCTTTACTAAATAATTTACATCTTGGCATTAATATTACTTTATTCCTTGCTTTTTTTGGTGTTATTGAGAAGTAAGAACTTTTTTAGGCCTCCTGACATCCATTATTATTTTGTTTATGAAAGCAAGATAAATTAATTCTTTTTTTTTTCTGATAATTGGGCCATATAAAGTTCACGGAATATTTAATCTTAAAAACAAATATAAAGTACATAAAAACAGCATGTATCAACGTGATTAAAAATATATGCTTCTATTTTTATAATTACGATAGAATTACAAATATAAAGTGATGTTCCAAATCCGGCAGTGAAAGATCAACAACACAACCAGTAGATGTCCCCAGCTGAACATCACTCTTACACCATGATCTCTGGTTTGATGGATGTTGTATTGGAGAAACTGTCTTATAGGGCATTGCATTATAACACAGTAGAATGAAAAAAATCTTGCTACAATGCTCGATTCACTGATGTATAAACATTTTAGAGATCGGGATGATAGATAAAGAATTCTTCATAGCTGCCTAAAGTCTAGGATGGCCATCAATAAAACCAGGAATCAACCGAAGGTTTAAGAGGATTTGACTTTGCACTGGAATGAGCCCCCAAAGGAAAACAAATACATGAAGCAAGTGGCTTTTCTCAAGGTGATTATGCACACAGAAAGAAAATTTGAGGAAAAAATTATACCTTTTAAAATGGTGTATGAAGAAAAGTTCATACAAGTGAGGACTGAAGTGTATGCAGCTGAGCTGGAGGCTGCATCCTGGTGAACACAAGAAAGGAATCAATCTTTAATTTCACATAATAGTGCTATTGGAAAAACATTTCTCTTGCTATTTCAATTAAAAAAATCATGAGTCTCATCAACATTGTAGAGGAGATATATTTTAAGAACTGAATTGTAAAAGTAAGAAATGATTTTACTGTGACCAAATCATCCATTGGTGATTTGTAAATGCAGGTGTGGCAGTGCCACAGATTTTCAACTGAACTTTCAAGAAATTTATTTAAATCTATATTTTAATATATAAAAAAGTGGAAATTATAAGGAAAAAGTTTATGTAACAATAATACCGTGTTGTAGATCAGATGATTAGGAAAAGCAAGCATCAGGGAAATTGCTCAATTGTGTGTGTTATTTCCATGTAATTTCTTGTCAATGTATCAGCTATCTATTTAATTCATAATGAGTTGGGTACCTACTGGTACCATATGTCAGTGTATGTATGGGTAGTTGGAGCATGTATTTGTTAATGATATAAACTCCAAACATAGAAGCTTAGCAGTTCCAACCAATCAGGGAACTCAAAAGTCCCAATGAAATGTAATATGAAATAAATTTCATTTATGTATCTTTCTGGAATGTGAACTAGATAGTTTATATTTTAACAAAAATTTAGGAAATGGCACATAAACGTACAAGATGAGAAGATTTAGAATAGGTCAGAATTAAAAATGTCCATGCAAGCTTAAGCCCCTCTGCAAAGGCACCTTTCAATAGCCTTGCATTATCAGGTCATAAACTGTTCTTTCTATATACCCTTACCTCATTTATTGGAATGAATGGATGGTGCCAAATAATTCACTATTATTTTCTCCCCATTTCAACATGTGAGTGAGCTTATATTTTTTTTATCTCTCTCTGCTCAAATGCTTGATAGACACTGTTGATAGTTTACAGACTTTTCTATGGTGTTCCTCATGGCAGCACTTAAGCACTTCACAAACAACCACTAATTTCTCTTGACTCTCTTGAGCTGTGTCATTGGTATCATCTTTGCTAGCTGAAACTAAATTAAGCTGATGTTCAGGTTGCACAAGAAATCTGTTTTGTGATATTCAATTTGCATCAAATACCTGTATGGAGAACCATTGATAGAGATTCAAGTCCAAGTATGTATGTTTCTTTATCTGAAAGGATAGGAGCAGGGCAAAGAGCCAAGAAATTGGTGAACATACATCTTGTATGGCAATTCAGACACTGTATACAGATTTCCATCTCCATTCATCTCAGCTTTTAGGTAGAAACAACAGATCTATGGCCAAAAATGCTCACTAACTTTGGATACTTAAGATGGGGTACCATGGAGCTGATTTTTCATAGTAATTAGTAAGTTCAGATTGCCTATAATCCCCTGGAAGTAAATTCCAAGAATACTACAAAAAGGAAAGTAGGACAAATTATCCCAGTCACTTTGGTTTAGATGAGTAGCTGGTATCCTTTAACTCAGCTTCTGACTAACTGTGGGTAGCTACAATTCCTTTAAAACCTGCAGTCTACTAAATGTTAAATTACAACTGTGAGATCTTAAAATTCCACAAATCAAATGGGAGGATTTAAAATTTGTTATAGAAAATGAGCAAAACAGAATTAATTGCAAGTTTGAAAAATTATTATTGAAATTATTCTAATATGGCCATGGAATTTTATAGAAAAAGAGCAATATGTTTTCTTCTGGGCAATACTCAAATTCCTAAATCCAGCAACTGCTCTGCAAGTGCTACATCATTCACTATATCAAATTCCTCTTCTACAGCAAATGAGGGATTGGCTGCCTCATATTTAGCATCTTCATGACAAATGTTGACTTATTCCAAGATCTGAGAGAGACTGGATTTTATGAAAAAGAATGCTGTCATTAAATGACTCCCACTGAAAAGGGACTCACACAGAGGAGCTAAATTAGCATTATAGAAGTAATCCCAGATATGGTATTGCCCATCCCCTGAATATGAGTCACTGATGTTCTCTTAATGCAGACTTTCTTTTGCCTGAGTGTTTTAGAATCCTATATCACAAAGAAGCAAATACACTATTAAGTTTATAGATTTTTTATTGTTTCTGGCTCATTCCACATCTCCAAGCAGTGAGCATAAAGGAATAGAATTCAAATTCATAACTCATGTTAGCTACTCTGGCCAAGAGCAATTCAATATTTTAACATTACGGCTTGTTTCAGTTGGTCTCAGCTACTTTCTTACTTGAATATATCTCAGAAAATGCTATACAGGAGTGTGACTGTTTTATTACTGGACTATATCAGACATTTATTTAATTTTTTATTTTTTTTATCTTTGGCTTCATAATTCTTTTATGCAACATACTTGCATGTTTCAGAACTTCAACCTTACAACAAGTAAAGATAGAATGTGGATAATCTTTTCTCGATACTAGTACTGACTAGTCCATTTTGACATGTAATCTCCCTATCTGTTTTTCTCGGTTTCTAACACAATGTTTGTATGTATGCCTGCATTACCTTTTATTTTTGTTCTTTATCTCCTTAAAAAGACAATGTAAAACACAAAATTACTATCAGTCTTACTTTAAAAATTACTTGCAATTATACATTATGCTAGTTCCATGTGTGTTGACTGTTTTACAAAAAAATTTGCTTTGAGGCAATCCCCAGAATTTGTATAGAATAGCAAACCCCAGAAAGAAAAAAAAACCCAGAAATTATTTGTTTTACTTCCTTTTTCATAGCTAGGGTTAACTGTGATTCCAATAAAAAGATAACCAGCTAATAATGAGCAGCTGTACATGTTTTTTTGTTCTATGATGTGATGATACTAGGTTGGAATTTCTGGGTTACCTAGAGGGTATGTGTGAGGAGCTGCCTGTAGCTGTTAGGCCATGAGCGGTTCAAACCTCCTGACTTCTGCTCTTATGTTTGATACAATGCACTGTGGGTATTGCTAAGGCTTCCTACATCTCAGATTCCACATATGCCAAACCAGAAACAATTGTATTTTAACAACTAACAGGTTGAAGGGTATTCACTTGTGGCCTTCCCTTTTGTATCACAGTTAAAAGTTATTCTTGTCATTGTCCTCTGCGACTTACTCCAAGTGACGGAGGGTCCTCGGCATTCCCAGTTCTTACTGGCTTGATTTGAAGGGATAAGAGCTGTTATCTCCTTCAGGAACTTTGAGGCTGTTTCTATTTTTGCTTTGGAATAGGAAATGAAACATTTTTAAATTAGCAGGCTTGGATAAAATATATCCTACAGGTTTAAAGGCACTGTTGAGGGGTTGGACTGTCAATGTTGATTTTCAGTAATTCCTGCTACATGGGGGAAATTTCAGGAGTGCAAAGGAAAGTTAACACGCCAATATTTAAACAGAATAAAAGAAATGAGCCAGGAAATTATAGACTTGTCAGTGTCACATAATTCCTTGGAAAAAGTAATGGAACAGATAACACAAAACTGAATTAACAACAAATTAAAAGCGAGTAGCAGAATTAATGCGAGTTAATTTCTATTTATGGAAAATAATCCTATCAAACCAGTTTCACTTTATACATTCTGTAATGTAGGTTGGAATAAAAGCTGAAGGAATGGTGATTTTGAGGTCCACTAAAGCTGCAGACTTGACAAAGTAGTTACACCACTACAAATCAATCTCTTTTGTTTGGCAAATTTAAAAGGGTTTTTCATCATGTTGCAAAGCTACTTAAATGAGACCTATTAGCAAGCTTTTGTGCATAATAATTGGCTAGGGATTTTGTCCTTCTTTTGACAACAGAAAAAGATATTTTTCCTGGCAGTAAGAGATAAATGTGTTTAGGCTGAGAATACCCTATGTGCTGCTACATATGCAATGGGTCTTTGGTGTGAGAGTGGTGAAGCACTGGAACAGGCTGCCCAGAGAAACTGGATGCTCCATTGTAGGCCAGCTTGGATGGGCCACTTGATCTAGTGAAAAGTGTCCCTGCTCATGGCAGTGGGTCTGAAATTAAGCGATCTTTAAAGATTCCCACTGACCAAACCATTCCATGATTCTATAATTGTGAAGTTCTAGGCTGCAAGTGGGACTTTCTATAGCAGAGTCCCACCAGAGCTAGGCATGGCCAAGCTTGGAACTTTGAAGAGGGGCTGTTGCTGAGCAACCTCACAACCTTTCTCCAAACATTCCACTACAGTTGGCACATAGGGTCCCTCACTTTAACTCTGCCTGCATGGGTATGTCCTGTCATTAATGTTAAAGTGCTAACTTAGATAAAATGTGGGCCTTTATACTTTGCAGCCAAGCTCTTGAATGTGAGGGGTTTTTTTGGCAGCAGGTTCTTGTGGTTGTTTAAGACTTCCAGGTCAGAGTATGTCCAGAAGGGTGTATTTGGCAGGTGTTTCATGTGGAAAGAATTTGGGCACAACTAATGTGTAAATTGCCTACTGGTGTCCTCATTTTTGGATTGCCTATTGCAGAGAGATCATCACACCTGAGCCTCTGTTATGTGTGGGCAGGTTCTTGTGCTCCAAAACAATCATTATATGTTGCGACTTTCAGAAGATTGAAAGTTGCTTCTAAGTCCATTTTCTTGATATTAGAAGCACCTTCATGTTTAATTAACTTTTCTTTCATGCTTAAAGTTAATTTTCTAATGCCAGGTCAAGTTAAGACACAGTGGAAAGTTGGATACAAAGCGAAGTGTGTGTGTGTCTGTAACTTCATTCTCTTTGTGAAGCCCACACTGACATGTTTTCTGAAAGGTTTGAAGTGTAACAGCAATGAGATGTTTTTTCTACCATATATAGTCATAGAAAATCAGCGTAAAAGTTACAAGAAGAAATCTTAAGAGTTGAAGCTGATGGTCCTTGTCACTTCCTTCCAACACACTCTGTGAGTCTGTTGTCTGAGGAAGGCTGTGAACTAAAAAATGGCTTAATGCTATCATGCAGAAAAACCTAAGTGTGATGACAAACTTCCATAATTTCTTTCTGTTATCTTAATATGATCTTCATAATTCTTTTTTTTTTTAATTGGTAAATTAGATTTTTTTATTGTGTTTAGCAAGAGGGGAAAATCAACCTGAAAATGGTGTATGTTTGCGAATGCTTAACTACTTGTTCCTAAATCTCTCTGTAAGAAAGTAAACTTTTGGACCTAATTTTTAAGTAGTGTTGGAAAACTTTTCTAGAGGTCAATGACATTCTTTGTGCACACTATATTGAAATGGCATACTGGTTATGTGTGCTGGTTTCACTGAGGTTTTTTTGTACCTGTCTATCTTTGCTCATACGTATCAACTTTGTATCTTAGTACTTCAGAAGTAGTCCTGCAAAATAATGGATGATGGGGAGATTAGTAGGGTATTTCACATAGAGGAATTATTGAGTTGTATTTTTAATTTAGCTCAACAAACTTCTTCCAAAGCACAGTTTAGTCTAGAGAACTGTTTATTTTTCCTCTTCAATTATAGTTTAATAGCTCACAGTCATATCACATCTACACTTTAAGGGTGGAGGAAATATCTGCTTCAGAAGAAACAAAAATAGCAGTGAAATTCTGCAATACATGCTGTAAACTATGCTTTCTGAATTTCCTTATGACTTTTGAATGGACTCTACTTATGAACAGCTGTTTCAGAGCTTGAGTTTTCACTTCAAATATTACTAAAAACTGATGCTTGCTTTATCTGTGTTCTTTTTTTTTGCCAGCCTCACCTGTGAGCTCAAGTAGTCCTCTGTTTTGAGGAACTCATGTTAAAATGATATTCAGAAGCCATATTCCCTCTTAGTTTTCCTTTATTAAGTTAGTCTGCTGTCCATTTGAAATGACAGGTGCTTTGATTTTTGAACATCTTCATAGCCTGCTTTGATAGTTTGTTTTTTTGTTTTTTTGGGTTTTTTTGTTTAGATTTGAATTCCTTTATGTTTTCTTTGGTTTTTTGTATTTTTTTTTTTTTTTTAATGAAACCAGAATTTTCCATAGTACTTTGTTTATCTTCTCCCAAATGCCAGGATGATTTTGTTGTCTGCTAGGAGTTGCTTTGTCCTGGGTTCTGCTACACTCTTGGATTATTTACCTGGGATTAATTGATGGACTCTTTTTTGCATCTGGTGAAGTGTTTAACTATTACATGTACTAAATCCTATCTTAGAGATGTTTGTTATCAATCCTGGGTACTCGAGAGATGCTTCCATTCTCTTCTGCTGTGCCTAATTTAATCATAAAATTTTTGGAGTGCCTTGATGATGTTAATATATAAGTACCAAATATGCCCACAGGTTTTTGCATGTTTCTGACTCATCTTTCTTGTTTCTCTTAATTAGGAAAGCCTCAATATGGGAAGAAATAACAATAAGAATCCTGATGATCCAGGTAGCATCGTAGGCTATTTCTGCTTTAAATTTTCTTGACTACACTCTAGCCAAAAGCCTTGTCTTTAACAGTTGAGATGGGCTGAATGACTTGTTGTTTTTTATCTATTAAAGAATTTATGTTGCTATTGCCATTACAAGCTGTAAGCTCTAGGGCTGTACTGCAGTGAGCTCAGAATAGGTACTCAGAGGAAAAAAAAAAAAAAATCCATGTTTTTCCAAAATGCTAACAAGACAGGAAGTTGTGGACAGGTGGGAATATGTCATCTA
Source organism: Poecile atricapillus (assembly GCF_030490865.1). Taxonomy (NCBI): domain Eukaryota; kingdom Metazoa; phylum Chordata; class Aves; order Passeriformes; family Paridae; genus Poecile; species Poecile atricapillus. The sequence goes on along the minus strand of NC_081250.1, from coordinate 126,875,492 downwards.
GCGTGTTTTGAATACATCACATTTGCAACGTTACTTACACAACTTAACATTGTGTCGATGTGCAGTGTCTACACCAGAAGGAAATGAAAGAAAAGAAGTCAATGGTCCACGTCGCTCCCTCCGGCAGAGGAAAGCTGTTGAGCGCTATGAATCTCCCCTGGAAAGTAGGTGTGCTGGGCTGACCTTGGCTGGACACCTGTGCTCACCAAGTGCTCTATCACTCCTGCTTCTCAGCTGAACTGGGGAGAGAAAATAAGACGGAAGATAGCTTGTAGGTTAATGCAGTTTACTAAAGCAAGAGAAAAAGGTTATGCACAAAAAAATTAAAAAAAAAAGGTTTTGTTTTCTACTTCCCATCAGCAAGTGATGTCTGGCCGCTTCACAGGAAGCAGGGCTTCAGCATGTGTAGTGATTGCTCCAGAATGCAAGCATTTTAAATAACAAATGTTCCACCTCCCTCCTACTTTTCTTAACTTTTCTAAGCTGATGTCATACGGTATGGAAAACCCCTTTGGTTAATTTGAGTCAGCTGTGTCCCCTCCCGGGCTCTTCCCAGCCCACTGATGGAGAGTGGAATGTTGGGGAGACAGCGCTGATGCTGTGCCAGCACTGCTCAGCGATAGCCAAAGCACTGGTGTGTTATCAACACCTTTCCAGCCACCGATGAAAAGCACATCCTTGAGGGCTGCTCTGGGAAAATTAACTCTGTCCCAGCCAGAACAAATACAGTATGTTAGACAATACTATATACTATACAGTTTCTCTTGAGAGCTAATTTCTTTCATGGAAGTGGGGGGGGGTTGTTGGTGTAGGGTTTTTTTAAATGAAAATACATGTAAACAACTTCTCTTTCTATTTTTTACTTCATTTGGCCATTAAATTTTGTTGAATGCCTGTATCCTATGCACATTCTATTTTTTTTTTCTTTCCATTTGGCATCCTTATTGTTGCTTTTCATTTAAAAATAATCTACATAACCTTAACAGAATAGCAATTAAAGAGAATTAATAATCTTACTCTTGTGGTTTTCATTTTTTTCTTAAAAATTAGGTGTGTGTCTTTTTACTTTTATTATGCACTGATTAAACCACCCAACATCCCCTCCTTGAAACTTTCCCTGAACTTAGAGATGGATAATACCTGTCCTATTTTCTGCCCTTGACTGGTTTGTCTCAAACTTGTTTGTACCAAATTCTAAATTCTTTGTTTTCAACAGATCTAAGGAAGCGTAAGCTAACATCCAAAAGTACTTCACCTGTCAAAAAGAGAAAATCAGGCAAAAAACCTAAAAGGTTGGTGTATGGTTTATGATAATTCTCCTTTATAAGAGTGCTGTTGTTCTTATGGCTGTTTTTTTTGACTGGTGGTAATTAGAGATTAATATAATTGCAAATTATTACTGTGGTAGTCTGAGTGTATAAGGAAAACAAACACTGCAGGGGAGGCCATCCTTTTTACTAGCCATTAGATTTTATTTAAAAGTGCTGTATTTTTGATCACTGATTAGGTGATGATGAGGGTTGTGGCTGAGATTGTGTAACTGAAATTCATTTTTCTGGAATGGAAGCCGTAATGTCCCTCTGAAAATCTTAGACTTGAAGGGTGTACAAATTAAGATTTAATCTTGAAGGGTACAATTTATTAAAACTGAAGTCAACTTACAGGGAGAGCCTGTATGGAAGTTTCAATGGATTTTTTTATTCAATCGCTCAAGAGAGTTCATGTTTCTTTATAAAACTATCCTTAAACAAGAAAAATGCCAAATGAAATTCTAAATTATAAATTGCAATAGTCATATTTGTAATTGCTAAGAGTTGTTAAAGTAATTAATTCAGTTTAAAGTTCTTTATTTACTCATGGCCATTAAATGTAAAACAGTTGGAACGAATAGCTATTTAGGAAGCTTATGCTCATTTATAAGGTCTTTAGGATTCACTTGCTATCATTAGAAAATCAAAAATCATCTAACTGCATCATAAATTAGAAAGCACTCTTTCTTTCTCCTTAATTCAAATTAGGTCTCCTGCGGCCAACTCTCAGAAAGATAATACAAAGGGAGTTCCAAATGATCACATGAAAACTGAAGCAACTCGGAAAGGCAACTTAAATGAAGTTCATAAGGAGACCATGAAAACTGGAGCATGTCTGGCTGGTGTGGAGCAAATGCAAATAGATGGTTCAGTAAGTATTTTTGCTTCTTCATGTCACTGAGACATTTGCAGTATTTATGAAAGCTTGCATCTACAAGCTCCCTTGACTTACAGTTTTCTCTCAAGCAGTTTGCAAATTGCCACTAACATTTTCTTTGTTCTGACATCTAATTTGTGATGGAACCTTATAGAGGTTGCAGCTTTCTTTAATATGTGTTCTATTGACTTCATCTTTAGGCACAATTTCATGGTGTGGGTGGTCTGTCTGACCACATTTCAGCTTTAAAAGAGATGGTCATTTTGCCGTTGCTTTATCCTGATGTCTTTGAGATACTGAAATTTAAACCTCCAAGGTAAGAGACGCCATTAAAAACTGTAAGTTCTTTACTCAGATACTTTCAGGAGAATATTTAACTGATGTATCAACGTGTTTCAATGCTTCAAAATTTTCAGCAGTGTCCATGGCTCTTTTTAGCACTAATAAAAAGCAATTAAAAAAAAATTATAGAATACAGCATATATGTATGTTCAGAGATTTACTGTATGGCAAGACTATTCTTTAAAAGTGTCTTGCCTTTAAAAGGTGGGGTTGGAGATTTTTTTCTTTGTAGTTCTGCATGCAAGTGGACTTGGTTAGTTTGTGAGCAGGAAGGAAATATCTGCTGCAAGTTAACTGTGGTTTGTTCTGTGGAAGTCCAGTTCTGTCTTACACCAACCCTTTTTTTTCCCCAAGTATTTTCAGGTATTAGTTTTACAATTGATGGGACTTGCAACTAGAACTTTGCAGGGCTTTTTGTCCCTGCAAAAATAGGAATCTGTCCCTTCTTACGCAGCTAAGCGAGTTCTGTGTTATGATGAGATTATTAGAAATTCATTAGCTTTATATATCCTTGGTCATGGTATATTGAAATAGGACTTTAAATTAATTGCTTCCACTGAATTTAAAAGTATTACAAACATTGAAAAGAAAATCTGTGTTTTGCTTCTTTATTCATTGAAATTATTTTTGAAGCAGCAGTGCATTGGCTCTTATAGTTGATGGAAATACAGAAATGCAGAATACTGTCCCCTTTTTAGACTACTTCCTCTTCCTTATTCACCAGCAAAGGGAGACCAAATCCAGTAACTTAAAGCTTTTTAAGGGAGAATTAAATGCTTTACTCTAAAATATTGACTTTTGTGAAAACAGGAATTAATATGCAGTTTATCGCTGAGAAATGAACTGATGATTCCTAAGTTAGCCCAGTCTCAGATTCTGCATTGGAAGTTTGCTATTGTTTTGCTCCACTCTACTCTACTGTAACCATCTCTGTTGGCTTGTCAGATGTGGGATGCTACTATCTTTTCTCAAGATTTTGTACATCTGCATTATTCTCTTTATTAATTTTGTTTGCTGCCTTGCAGAATTGTGTAGGAACACTTTTGACTTTTCTCACACTTCAGTTGTCACTATGTTATCCATGAAGTGTTCAGCTTAGGAGATCAGAGTTGTGTGTTTTAGGGATGGGGGTTGTAATAGATACTTTTCCATTACGCTTTTTCTTATGTGATTTTTTTAAAAATTTTTTTCTTTTAAATTGTAGAGGCTGTTTATTCTATGGTCCACCTGGGACTGGAAAGACCCTGGTTGCTCGTGCACTTGCTAATGAATGTAGCATTGGTGACAGGAAGGTAACCTTTTTTATGAGAAGTGCAGCTGACTGCATGAGTAAATGGGTAGGAGAATCTGAACGACAGCTTCGTTTAGTATTTGAGCAGGTAAGGTTGAAACATGCCATGTGTTCTGTTGGACCAATAAATTAATTTTTTGTGGTCAAGAAGAACTCACTCTCGTTCTTGCTTTGTAACCTCCTTCCACTGAAATGGGATTATTAGTGTTCCATTTTTCAATGGAGTCTCTTGAGATGTCTTGAAATGATCAGGGAAGCAAACAAGAAAATCACCACTCTCAAAAGACCCTCTACCACACACACAGCTCAGTCACAAAAAAGGTCTCAAGAAGCAGGAGATGGTAGCTTTAGGTGAGAGGGAAACAGATGCAGGGTAAAAACATGTTCATTCAAATTAGCAATGGAAGGTTGCTTCCAGAAACTTTGAGTCCTGTCTGTTTTCATGGTTGCCAAATAGCAGTAAAAACTACTGGTATGATTTGTTTCCAGTCACCCAGTGTCAGTGGGTTGACAGGCTGCTGTTTTCTGTTGACAGGCTGCTGTTTCACATTAGGTTAATGAGCAGAGATCACTGATGCTAGTCTGAAAAATCTAGTTCAAATGCCTTTCCAACCATAATGTCTTTCATACATTTTCTCTTTCAAGTAGTACTGTTTTCCTGATGTCAGTGTTCCTGTGTTTTCTCTGTAGGCCTACCAGATGCGACCTTCAATTATTTTCTTTGATGAGATTGATGCCCTTGCTCCTGTACGGTCCAACAAACAAGACCAGGTTCATAGGTAGGACATGTTTTGTATCTACTTAGCAGGTGTTTGATCTTTGTGAAGAGAAGACCGCAACCTATTTATCTTGATGCGACACCTTCATTTAACCTGAAAACTGGTAATTCAGTGCTAGTGAATTTCAGATTATTTTCAAACAGTAATTGGAAACAATTCATTAAGCTTGATATCAGTTCAAGGTCTGTTACCTTTTCTGTATTTTGTTGTTTCTTAAAATAATTATTTCGTTGATCAGTATCTTGTCAATAAAAACTTGTCCTTTTTGAAGGATCAGTGGAGAAGAAAATTTGCTAAACCAGTGAATGAAAATTATATTTTTCTGTTAGCTCTGTTGTGGGGACACTTCTGACACTGATGGATGGCTTAGCCAGCCGAGGAGAGGTTGTGGTAATAGGAGCCACCAACAGACTGGATTCTATAGATCCTGCTTTACGGAGACCTGGACGCTTTGAAAGAGAATTCCGCTTCAGCTTGCCAAACAAAGAGGTCAGAACTTCCAATCAACCTTATGTGGCAAAGCCCATCTCTATAACAAACCCCTGTAACAAGGCAGCATCACAGAGCAGTGCAAGTCTCCATCTGTAGTGTACAGCTTGGACACAAGAGGGATATCTGGAGACATTCCATTGTACTGAGAAGAGCAAACCTGATACTGAATATATTTAGGAATAAGATGATGTCAACAAGTAGTTGATTCTCTCTTGGGCAAAGATATGAAGTACACTGCACAGGTGCAGCACTTCAAGTTCAATGGCAAGCTGATGAAATGGCAGCTAAGAAATGAAGAAATTTGTTTTATAGCAGGACAGTTGGGAGAGAGATAGTATGCAAAACTGTAACCCTGCTTTTGTGTTTTTTCTCTGGCTATCACTGATATTTCCTGGCACTTTTTGGAGCAAAGATAAAAGGCTTATTGGATTGAAGTCTAGTAAAAGTGCATGAAACAGTGCATTTATCACAAACACTTGTATCCAGTACTTATCTGCTCTCAGAAATAAGAGACAAGGTGCCATGAAACAGATCTAATATACAATTTCCTGATATGGAAGAATTCTAGAAGTGTGCCATAATTAATCTATATACCAGGAGATATTTCACTGAAATTCCTGCTAGGATCAGAGATGAAAATGGGTGATGTTTGACATTTTCTGGGTGAGTGACAGTAGTTTGAGTCATAGTTTTTATTCTTGGTAGCAACTATAGCATTTTTAAATGGACTAGGACTGTTTTCTTTGAATGAACTGGCAGAAAAGCAAATTTGATGAACTACTGAAACCGTCACTGTAAATTTTGCTAAATATGAGAGAATTTTCTTTGATGCAAAATGTTCATTTGCAGATGAGGCTTTTACTACAATTTGTTCTTCAAAAGCATTAGGTCATGCTCTTAAAACTTACTTTTTATGGAAGATAACACCTGCCTTTTATTTCACTGCATCCCTCCCAAAAGTTTGATGTCAGAATTTAAGAATGATTAAATTTCCTGCTTGAAGAAGCAGTGAATGTATTAATAACTGACTACTAAACTACTTAGAAGTTAAGCAGACAAGAAAAATATCTGAACTAGTGTGAAAGGTTTGGGGGTTCTGTGTTGTGGTTGTTTTCTTAAGAAAAAACTTCAGGCAACTAAAATGCAACCATGTTTCTAGGCAAGATTAGAAATTTTAAAAATTCACACACGAGACTGGACCCTGAAGCCATCAGACAACTTACTTGAAGACCTGGCTGAGAAATGTGTTGGTGAGTTTGAAAATAGTTTGGGTCCTTTTCTCCTTGGCAGTGTTCAACAACTCTGCCCCCAGTCTGCAGCGCTGCATGGGTCTGTGACTGAAGTGAAGGAGCCAGCACCTTTGTTGAGCTTTGTTGAACCTCATACCCATTGATCCAGCCTGTCCAGATCCCCCTGCAGAGCCTTCCTGCTCTCAGCAGATCAACACTCCCACCCAACGTAGTGTTGTCCACAATCTTACTGAGGGTGTACTCAATCTCCTCATCCATGTCATTGATAAAGATGTTAAAAAGGACTCGACTCAGTACTGAGCTTTGGGGAACCCCACTAGTGCTCCCTCTGCCAACTGGATGCAGCATCATTTACTAACACTCTTGGCCCGGCCATCCAGACAGCTTTTAACCTATATAACACATATATATGTTGATGTAACCTTTGGTTTTTGTTTTGTTTGTCAGGATTCTGTGGAGCTGATATTAAAGCCTTATGTGTTGAAGCTGGGCTCTGTGCTTTGCGCCGCCGCTATCCACAGATACATAAGAGCGATAAAAGACTGAAGATAGATGCCAGATCAATTAAAGTAACAGCAAAGGATTTTGCCACGGCCATGCAGAAGATTGTTCCAGCATCACAGAGATCTGGGGTTTCACCTGGGAGAGCACTACCACCTATTTCAAAGCCACTATTGGAAAATACCCTGGAAAGAATTTTACTAGCCTTGCAGAGAGCATTTCCCCATGCAAAACTTGCACTGAAAACAAACCAAGGTATTACAATAGCATCTAATTGTTTAAAATCCTGCCAAAGCAGAAACTTCTGATTTGTGCAACCAACATATACAAACTTCTCAGCCATAATGACAGTGCAATTTTATACTTTTCATGTGCAAAGTGGCACAACATGCAGTGGAGAACTATGGGTTCTCTACTGGACCCCCCTGTTACTGACAGTAGCTCACATCCCATTAACCATTTCAGAGATAGATCTAAGGTTTCACATATGAGGCATTTCTTTCCAAACTCTAGATTCATGGAATGATTTGCATTGGAAGGGACCATAAAGGTGATCTAGTTCCAAACCCACTGTCTTTGATAGGAGCATCTTCCACTAGACAGATTGCTCAGAGCTTCATCCAGCCTGGCTTTGAGCACTTCCAAGAACTGGACATCTCCAGCTTCTCTGGGCGACCTGTTTCCGTGTCTCACCACTCTCACAGTAAAGACTTTTTTCCTAATATCCAGTCTAAGCTTTCTCTCTCTCAGTTTGAACCCATTTCCCCTTGTCCTCCCACTGCATGCTCTTGTAAGGAGTCACTCCCCATATTTCCTGTAGGTTTTCTTCAAATACTGGAAAACCTTAAGTAGGTCACCCTGAAGCCTCATCTTTTCCAGGCTAAACAAACCAAATTTTCCCAGCCTTTCCTTATAGGAGAGGTGTTCCACCCCTCTCATCATCTTGGTGATCCTCCTATGGACTTGCTCCAACAGGTCAATGTCCTTTCTGTGCTGGGGCCCCACAGCTGATGCAGTGCTGCAGGTGGGGTCTCAGAAGAGCAGAGCAGAGCAAAGCAGAGGGGAAGAATCCCCTCCCTGGCCCTGCTGCCCATGCTGCTTTGGGTGGAGCCATGGTCACATTTGTCTTTCTGGGATACAAGAGCACATTGCTGGGTCATGTTCAGCCTCTCAGCCACCAGCACCCCTAAGTCATTCTTGGCAGGGCTGCTCTTCATCTGTCCATCCCCATCTTGAGTTGATACTGGGGGTTGCCCTGACCCAGATGCAGCACCTTGCACTTGGACCTGTTGAACCTCGTGAGATTCCCATTGTCTCAATTCTTGAGCTTGTCCAGCTCACCCTCTGGACGTCATCCCATCCTTCAGGTGTGTCAACTGGACTGCTCAGCTTGGTGTCATCAGCAAATTTTCTGAGGTTACACTCAATTCCTTCATCTATGTCATTAATGAAGATACTAAATAACACTAGTCCCATTAAGGACCACTGAAGGAAATCACCTGTCATTGATGTCAACTGGAACTCTGAGCAGTTAGCCACTTTCTTATCCATCTAACAGTCCATTCATCAGATCCATGTGTCTCCAGATTAAAGAGAAGGGTACTTGGGGGACCATGTCAAAAACTTTACGCAAGTCCAGATAAATTATGTCTGTAACCCCTCCTTTGTCCACTGATGTAGTCTGTAATTATTATTAATATAGTAAATAAATTCTTAAATGAGGGGAGAAGGGTTTTTCTGGTATCTAGGAACTACAGAAGTTGTTCCTGACCATTTTTATTCTAAGGAAAAAGCCTCCCAGGTGTTTTTCAATAGAGAGTTAATACCTGATGGAAATCATAGGACATAGAGCAGCTTTGTATGGACGTGTGCAATCTCCTTAGATCTGCGGTAGGGTGTACTCTTCAGATAATAGCATTCAAATAACAAAATGCAAGAGAAATGGTTTCCAGCAGTAATTTCAAAGTGTATTAAAGCAAGAGAGAGATATGAACTATTCAGTAAAGATAACAAATTTCTCTTGTCTTTAAATCCTATTTTAGGGGATGATGGGATTGACAGTGATGATGACTTGCCATCAATCTCTGAAAAGAAGCCTCACAGCAAAAGGGCAGGATTCCGCACTTTTAGCAGGTACATGTTTGTCCTCCTTATGGTGATATTTTTGAGATGGCTGCATCTGTAAAATGTTATGTAAATATGTGAGGGCTGCTAGATGGGTACATGTGGGGGTGATCAATACCTGCACAAAGATCCAAATGGGTACTAGATCTAACTGTTCTGACTGCACTGCCCTAGCTCATCAAACTGATCAGCCCAGCCTTCTTTTCTAAGTCAGACTGGTTCAGAGATTATTAAAATATGTTGGTTTAATCCATAGCATTCCTTCAAAGACTCAAGACCCAAAAAAATGCTCATTCTGTCCTTTTAACTTAAAAACCCTCTGGAGTTTTTACATGGATTTATGTAGCCATCTTTTATCCTTCTACCTTCCAAGACAGTTGAACCAGAAGGAAATTATGTATCAGAAACAAAATCAAGAAGTGGCCTGTTAAATCCCTGTGAGGAAAATTTAAATGTTTGCATTTTTTACATTTACTCTACTTTTTTTTTTGTTATCTTTTGACATTTTTATTGTGGAAATCATGTAGTCCAATAGTTTTAAAAATAGATTATTGTCATTATATTCTTCTCCCTTTCTATGGCTGTGCTGTCTAGAAAATATGACTTGCTGAGCTTGGTTAGGTCTCCAGGATCTTTGACTTAAGCAAGTAAAGGTACAATAGTAATGTGATGGGAAAATGCACAAACCTCTTCACAAATGTATTTCATTTGTGTAAAGCAAGCTGACTAGGAAATTAATACACAAGTCAAAGATGAAACCCCCAGAATGACTGAATAAAATAAATACAAATCTTATACATATTTAGTGTAGTGCTGTAATTTAAGCAATCCAGTCGTGTTCTTCTTCAGATACTACTAATGTGTTTCAGTACCCACATTACTTTTTTTTCCCTAGAAACATAGTTTTGCCCCTTTCTTCCCACCATCTCCAGGAACTGTGGTCAAATTTTAGCTGAATTTGACAAGTGTAGAGATATCACTTAAAGCCAAGACAAGCTGAAAATGGTTGTGTATGGACAGTGAAGAGACCCAGACCGGTTTGTGCCATGAGAGTTGTTATTTTGCTCTGTATCAGGTTACTGACCAGCTGTTTTGTGTGTATTTGCCTCAACATTTGCCCTGTGGGATCTGAGAGCTGTTACATAACCCAGCCAAAGGAATAGCAGACATGCTGGGGACTGGCAGGATTTGTTAGCAGAGTAGTGATACCAATTTCTGAGAAAATAGACTGATAAATAGAGTGGTCTTGATCACAGAACCACCAGCCAGCTTATTATTTGGTAGAACATGGAGCATATTTACAAAAAGAAAAAAAGTATGGGAAAAATATTTAACATCTGTGTGTCTCTTCATCACTCTTTTTTAAACTGGTATTCTTCTTATTGTTGTAGAAATCCTTCTTACCAGCCAACATCTTTCAGACCACGGTTCTTATTAGTTGAAGAGTCAGGATGTGGGCAGGCTTTTGACTTGGCACCTGCTGTATTACATGCCCTGGAAAAGTTTCCAGCTTATACACTAGATCTACCAACCTTGTTTGTTAGCACCACATCACAGGAAGAAACATGTTCACAGGTATCTTTTTTTTTTTTTTTCAGTTGATCTTGTAGGATTCTTGAACGGTATATAAACTAGTGAAATAAGCAAAACTCATTGTAAATGGAGTTGGCCGGGTTTGAATTTGCTGTTATGTGTTTTGTCTGAAAATTAATTTTTCTTGTAGATGGAATGATACTGAATAAGGACATTTGTACATAGCCATGTTTCATTTCTATTTGAAACAAAAGAGGGAGGATGTTGCTAGCAGTTGGGAAGATGGGAAGTGCTGCTAATAAGCCCCTCTTTGTGGCAAGTAATTCTGCTGGTCTTGATGGGATCCAGAAAGTTGTTTTTGTTGCTTCTTAAATCTCTGTGCTCCCAGTAGCTGGCTTTGCATCAGCCTGATGGTGTCATGTACTTTTTAAACTCTCTTTTTTAATATATTTGTAGGGCAGACAAAGTTTTTGTGAAAATAAGTTTTTTGAATATACATATACAGTCTGTTCTGCTCCAGTGAAATGCAATGGAAGTGCTGCAATGCATGGAATGCTTAATTGTGTAAACTGATGTGTGTTCCTTAACTAGCAAAGCAAATATAAGCAGATTACTGCTGTTTTGAATTTCTACCTTTAGGCAGAAAATAAATTTCATTACTTGGTATTTCTGTATTAAAATATTTTGATCTTTATTAGCAGCATTTTAGAGCTGTAAAAGACACATCATGTGACTGGATACTTATTTGCCAAGCAGGAGGAACAATTCTTATTTTGATATGTCATGTTTGCACCTATGGCTGTATAAATACCCTGTCTACTGCATTAATATACCACAGGTTTCCTGTCTTGTGACAGGAATTCCCTGCATATTGTACTCTGAAATGGTGCATGGAGAAATTTGCCATGTGAAAGGACTGTTGCCACTTCCCTCATGCAGTAGATTCACGTCCTCTTCTGTGATTGAAATGCCATCTGTAGGCAGTGGTTTGTGGTCTTCCAAAGCACATCATCTGCTCTGATGGACACTTTGATAATGAGAGGAATGACAGGTTCTGAGCGATTCAGCTCTTCAGGCAAGCTAAGGACTGGTCACCTCTTGTAAAATGTGTTTGAAATTATGATTTGTGACCAAGGCTTCTTTTACTGTGTTAGCCCTCATCTTTCCACATAGGTATTTGTTCAGTTTGTGCTCCAGTCTAACATTGGTATGGGCCCACACTGAACTGGAAATAGTGCAGTCACAGTTGTGTAGCGATTTCTCCAGGCTAACACATCTTGCTGAGGGGTTAGTCTTGATTTTTCAGGCATGTCATCACATCATCTGAGTTTTGAGGCTCTTTAGGAGTTACGTTACCCCTAAGTAGTTTTGGAATCCAATTCGGTTCTGTTTCTGCTTGTATAGCAATGTCTACATCTGTGTCAAAGTGAAAATGTTACCTTATTGTTAGGGTATGGTTCATTTACTGGCTTATCTTTATGTCTTGGCTTTTTGTACTCTTATTTCCCAAGATAGTCTGACTGATATGTACTTAGTGGCCTATTCTACATGATGTAGTTTTCTTACCCAAGCTTTCATTTTACCAGTTGATACGAGAAGCTCAAAGAACAGCACCAAGTATCATTTATATCCCACAAATCCCATCGTGGTGGGAGGCTCTTGGACCTACACTGAAAATTGCTTTTATAGGACTGCTGAATAACATTCCATACTTTGCTCCAGTTTTGCTCCTTGCAACATCCGATGTGCCACATGAAGATCTCCCTGAAGAGGTATTTCTGGCAATACTTTTCTTTCTTCTTTACTCAGTTTCTTGTTAATTTATAACTCTTTGAAACATCGGAGTACTGTGCTGCTCTTAAGAAATTTATGCTAATATTACTCAGGCATCAGAATCCTGTCTCTTAAAATTTGCTTTGACAAAACAATGCTGAAAGCATTTGTGTGAAGTGTTTTCTGAGTTAAGAGATTGACTTTGACCCAACTTTTTCTCCCTTCTCACACACTTAGGCTTGCAAGACAGATATATAGATACACTTCAGACAACCAGTTCAGTAGCTTCAACATGGCTTGGTGTATACTTAGTGAAGGATACACAGTGCTTGAAAAATAGCTTGGAAAAGATTTTCTGAAAATATTTTTACTGAAAAAGTACTGTGGCCACACTGTTAGTGATTGAATGTAATTTTTGTTTTAAATTATTTCACAAAAAGTCAATTTTTTTCTTCATCTAGGTGGAAACTTGACAAATTAAAAAGCTAAGGACTAACTTCTTTTGAAGCAACTTGGAAATCAATTTTTAGTTGTATTTTTTAACAAAATTAATGAAGAACACATGCTGTGCTTTCTAGAGTCTGAGAGTGTTCATTAAAGGAAGGTGTTTAAAATATTCATGTGCCTCTCTGATTATTTTGTCTAAGTAACGGAAGTTTTTTATAAAATTAGCAAGTGACTTCTAAAATAAAAAAAAATAACAAAAACAACCCACATTACCAAAAAGTTGGCTCTTGTCTGCTAAGCCCTGCCTCTTCCCTCTATTGTTGTCATAAATAATCAAACTAAAGGACATTAAGCTAGGTAAATGTACAATAAGCAGTATTTGGTGTGGTGAATGTTGCCCCTCTCTGATTCTTTTATCGTACTTTTTTTCATGGATCTTAAGCTCTAGAAGGTAGATTGGAGAACGTATTTTAGTCTGCAGTGCTACGAAAATCTAGCCTTTTATGGCCAATAAGTTAATTTTTAATAGCTTGTTTTATCTAGATGAATATTCAGCATAATTTGAAAATGCACTTGTTTGGAATAGAAAATAAAAAAAAAAAAGTGGCCTTATATCTGAAGTCTCTTTTCTTCTCATGGTCTAGATAAAAACATTGTTTAATACTAATCGTGAAGAAGTTTTCAAAATCCCTCGGCCTACCTGTGCTGAAAGAAAAGGGTTTTATGAGAACTTGATTATGAATCAAGCTGCTGAACCTCCTGCATCAAAAAACAATGCAAGTAAGGATATTCTACATCTAAAACTTTGTTACTGTAAGTTAAGAACTAATACAGTATTTGCTTCAGTGATAATTCTCTGTCATTCATTTTTCATGAAGTTGCATTTGAGTATCATGAATTGAATAAAATTTTTCTCTGTTATTGCAGAGAGGTACCTTATTTCAGGTATGGGCTACTTCATGAATACTCTATTCCACATTAAGAGAAATCCTGACTTAAATTTGTGTCATTCCAGATTCACAGATACACCATCCTGGAAGATGTTCTGAGGTGGATGGGCAACCAAAAGTATGGGACAAGAAAGCAATCAAAATTAAAAAACGAGGAGTGTTTGTGGATTACTCTGAGCTCAGAGTAAGTCTAATTTAAATTTTGTTATAATAAAGTAGAACATTTTCTTTATGATGGTAAATTAAGTCAGTTGTTAACCAATGCAAATTCAAACAGTTTATGAGAGAGATACATAGCTTGTGAAATAATTCAGCCTGTAAGGGACTATGACAGTTGTTTCTGCAGCTGGTGTAAACTACTGATCTTTCTGTATTTTAGAAGATGGGGTTCTCTTCCTAATTTTTTAATGTAAGGGGATTGCTAATTTTTAAAATAGAACAATGACAATCTTCTAGCACTGTTAGTTATTAATGCATTTTTTATGCTGGATTGGGGCAGGATTATTTCGTTTTTCTGTTTCAATGTTTTCATTTATTAGGAACCAGAAAAGGACTTTGATTTTTAGCAGTTACGGCTTTAAATCTGAAATTAACAGGTTGACTTAAAGCACATCATACGTAAAATACTGATCCCTGCTTTTCCAAAATTCTTTCAAAACTCACTGTTAGAATTTTACATTCACACAGTTACAGTGTTATGAGGTCCCCTACTTCCCTGTAGGAGAGTTGTTGTTATCCTAGGCTATGCCTGGGGAAAGGGTTAAAAGTGGGTACCCCTAGCTGCAGGAGGTAAAAGAGGTTCCTTTGCCTGAACTGGAGAGAGTATAAAAGAAGGACCTGACTTTCAAGGAATATTGCTTGGACAAAAATTCAGGAAATTGCCAGCTGAAGTCCTGGAGTTTGGTCAAAGAAGAAGCGGCTACTGTTTATCTGTCTGAGAAAGGGAGTATTATTTGCATGTTTCCTCTGTATGGGGAGAATATGACCAGAGTGGAATCCTCTCTGATGAAAGGGCTAGTCCACACCATTTCTATCATAATTTTAAGCTGTGACATAACTTGTAGAAGTGAAACTAGCTTTCTAAGGCTGGTGTCATAAGGAAGAAAATTTTAAGGGGTTTTGTTGTTCACATCTGCCTGAATATGGAGAGAAACCACATAGGTTTTTCTAGAGTCAGAGTGCTAATAGCATGTGCTCCAAAGTTATTTCCAGCTGGAGAAATTGCATGGTAGACCCCTTATAGATATTTCAGCTTATATATATATTTCAGCTGTGAGGAGAAAGCTACAGTCATGAAACATGTCTTTTTAGAAAACTTGTTTCCTTAATGTGAGTGTCACTGTAACTTGACACTTGCACCAGAGAACTTTGGAACTTTCCTGAAGTCAATTAGCTGGATGAGCCTCCAAAATATATCTGCTTGGTTTCATATGGGATAGGCTGTTTTTATTATTTGTTTAGGTTTGTTAAATTGGTTTGATTGGTGGAAGTTTCTGTTCGTTTATTTGCTTGGTAATAGACATAGAACTTAACGAAAGAATAGAAAAGCATGCAGTCACCTATGTGGCAGCAATTAGGAGTAGTTTCACTGGGGATGTTCACCATGAATGTCTGTCATGTGCCACGTGTTGTGTTTGCAGCAGCTGAAAGGACGCTGTGTGGGCTTTGTGCCTCTTACCTGCACTTTGGATAGAAGGAGTTCAGGGGAACACTCCAATCTTGTGCTAACTGCTCTGAGCAGGGCTGAGTTAATGGCAAGCAGCTGTGAGGCAGTAATATTTTCATTCAGTGTAGCTGCTTTTGTAAGCTGTATCTTCACAGCCTCACACAACACAGAGTTACTGAACAGCAGTGGTGCGACTAGCTCGTTAGTGTTGCGTTTCCACAGATTATCACATTCACATCTCCACAGCAGAAGGGACTGTGTGACAGACTGGTAATTTTCTACAGGCGGTCTTTCTGCTTGTTCATCCACTCCTGAGTTGAAAGGTAGGAGCTAACTGGTGTTTGGCACAGTACACATCCAGCTAATGCGTGGAGGTGACCACCTAAGGAGCTTCTGTTTCCAGCTGGCACAGCTGTATCTGGAAGACCTGTAGCCTGGCTTAGAAAGACATATTTTCCAAGGCTCTGTATTGCATTTCTAATGAAATACAACTGTGGTTTTTCGGTGGCAGCTATTCTATAATGAAATGGATTATGTCATTCCCCACTGTTCTGGAGGCAGTTGGTTGGCAGTTATGATTGTTGATGTCATAGATTGATGAATAAGAAAATATTGTCTGAACTTTAAACCTCACTTTTTTCAGAAGTGTCAGAAATTAACTTGCTTTCTCCAGTTAAATCTTGTGAGATATTTAATAAACTCTCTGAAGTGTCACTTTTATTTAACAATATACAAAAGTGGGACATACCATGTCCTAGTCTGAATGGTAGTTTCCACTATTTTTTCTTCAGAAAGTGTTGGATGCTGTCGTCACAGCAACTGAGAATGTCAGTGTATCGAGCATGGCCAAACTATATTCCGTTCTCAGCATGTGCATTTACCAACAGCGGGAAAATCCAGACAAAACCGAATTAGTGGAGGTAAATTTTTTTGTCTTATAGCACTTTCTGTCATGTGGTATTATGTGTGTGTGTGTACGTTATGTATATGTACGTGCTCACAATTATTTATCACTCTTTACTGCTTAGTTGCTTGCGTTACAAAACTTGAATTTCAGGCTAGAAGACATCTACTCATATTGCAAACCCATTGTTGAATTTGGCATAATTGTTGTCAATTTCAGCAGAAAATGGCACCTACAGAGGCCTCTCAAACCAGTTAATCTATCTGTCACTAGTCCTTCTCCAGAACTTTTCCAGCATGGGGGGCTGTGAAAGGGGAGTGCTTTTCTCAATCTGCCACTTCCTTTCTCCCCTTGCAGGCAGGCACACTTGGTAACTCTCGGATAGCACTAATTCCATTCCTGAAAAGAAATTAAATATGAAACATTACAAGAATTTTTAGCTTTTTTGTAGGCTCACTAGACTTTCTTTATAACTTGGCATGGCTCAAGCGTCTTTAATATGACACGTGGGGAGCTTTCTGTCTATGATGGCTTGATGCTAATGAGTACAACTCTCTAATCTCTTCCTCTAAGAGAGGATTTCTGAGTTGCTAGAACTCAGCAGAAATCTTCCACAGGCACCCATAGTCCCAGGCAGGCATTCTCAGTATTGAGTTATTTTAGATAGATTGGATATGCAGTCTTCAGCTTCAAGATCCTTGAATCCATTTGTCTTTCAGATGTTTGTGCATGAATTACATAAAATTCTTAATGCT
Organism: Poecile atricapillus; assembly: GCF_030490865.1. NCBI lineage: Eukaryota > Metazoa > Chordata > Aves > Passeriformes > Paridae > Poecile > Poecile atricapillus. The sequence continues at coordinate 126,858,498 of NC_081250.1, read as the reverse complement.
TCTAAGTCTGCCTTAAAAAAAAAAAAAAGAGGAAGCCTCATCACTTTAGCCAAGGAGGCCATTCCTGAAAAATGCACCCTTTTCTCATCTAGCAAAATAATGTGTTTTAGCATGAGGAAGGATTTGTTTATGTTATATCAGGGCTTGTGGGCTCTTGTGACCGGACTTGAATTTTTGTTCATTTTCTATGTCTCCTTTTAGCTTTAGTTCCAGCTTTCAGTAGTGGCTCTTCAGGAGCTGTCTTCTTTTTTATTGTTGAAAGTATTTTGGCAGAGATCCATTGCTCCTTGAGATAGCTCTCTGCAGTTTCTCTGGCCTACTCTCTGTTTTGGGTGCCTAAGAATGTGTTTGAAGCTAGTGGGGCTGGAAAGACATGATGGTGGCAGCACATATATTGGCTAAATATTACTAACACTTGTATGTATGTAACGATTCTTGATTCTTTTGATTAAGAAGCTATCAGGGTTCTCAGGCTTGTATTCACACTGGCTCCTAATTTTTTTTTTTTTTTTTCTTATTAGGAAATGAAGAAAGAAATTGCAGCCCTCAGTTGGCTGTGATACTTCAGTATACTTGACATACTCTAATGTCTGTGTATGGCTCCGCAATAGATAAGTTATATTTAGCATTTCTCACTAATTGTAGCAGCTATTGAAGAATAGATTAGAAGAAAGAAGTTAAGAATGTAACTGTAAGCAGACATAACAGAGTGCTGAACCAGCGACACTTGGTGAAATGACCAATATAAAGAGGCACAAAACAAGGCAAACTTATTAATTTAGGTAATTCCAGTAGTAGATCATGCCCAAGGATCAAGAAAGGATCTGTCTGAAGAAGGAAAGGCAGCAGCTGAAGAAAAGTGGGCACCAGCTTGCAAGAAGATTGAGAATGTGGGCTAATTAGCATATGAAGCAAGAGAATCATTCAACCAAAAGAAGATTTAATATTATTTAATAGGAAGACTATGTAGTTGGGAGCCAATCAGCATTAGTGTCTGCGAAGTTTTGATAGTCAGTATGCTGGCTTTGTGGATTTACCGCCTACCACCCTTTTCTGCACAGAACTGCAAATAAATCAAATACCTCTACTTTGTGTTGATTGGATCGCCTTTGGTATACTGGGTGAAAGAACACGTTTTGGGATAACAGAGTTTTCTTTTCAAGAGAACAGCATGGAATTATTATAAAGTGTATTGATTCTGATTCCTGCTGTTGTCTCAAACCTTCTAAACATTTTTTTTATCGCTGGGAGACACTGGAACTGCTTATATTTTTCTTCTTCATGTTTATTTCTTGTGAAGAGAAGCTGAGAGGCCAGGAGTAGGACACAGGGCATCATTCCCACCTGGGAATCAAATCACAAAAACTACTGGAAAAAATATATTCAGAAAACAGGAAAATAACTTATTTCTCCATTTCTCCTTAGTGCCTTTTTGCAACAAGTAAGTTGCAGACTTTGGCATACTTTCCAACAGAAATTTCTATTGAAGCCATTTCTGTTGATGTTTAGACCTTTCTGTTTTGCAGCATGCTTTGACAGCTCCAATTTTTTTTTCCCTGAATTGTCTAATAATTTCAATTTGTGTTTTTGAGCTCATTCTAAGCAAAAAAATTATAAATATTATGGCATTGTTTTTAATTGACTTTCAGAAGCTGCTGAGAGAAAAACACAATATCTGCCAAAATGTGAGTTTTATCATTTTAGTTTTTTCCTTATCTGTAGTTTATCCTTGTTGCAGTCAGTGGTTGGGCTGGTCCAGCAGAATTGATGAAGGAAGTATATGCATAATATCAAAAAGTCACCCAAATGTGAAAACATTCAGGACATTGAATTATGGTCTTCAGCTTTGTCTCAGCAAAGAATTTCACAAATTTTCTATCAGAAATGGTATCTCCTCTGAGTTTTCATTATCTTGCTTATCTTATACTTGCTCCTTGATGAAGTTTGTTGTTCCACTAATAGACAAGCCTTAGTATGTGTTCTGATGTCTAAAAATGCATTTCTAAAAGTATTTCCTCTCTGAATTTGTCTCCCTTTACTTTCTGGATTGATCCTGCCTTTTTCTTTATTTTCTGTTATTGAATTTCTATTCACCATATGTATTTTATTAGACTGACCAAGATATTTCAAAACTTTCCCTAGTCACAAAGAAAAATCTTCACTAAAATTAAGGGGTTTTAAAGTGTATTTAATGTGATTCTTTCTTCATTTGCTCTTAAGTGACCTCTGTCAGCATTCTCTGACAACATTAAAACTGGACTTAGTATCTGAAATTCAATGACACAAAAGAAGTAATGCAGATTTCTTGTATGAAGAAAAGGGGAATTTTTATTCAAATCACATAAGTTATATTCCAAGTTAGGCCACAGTGTCACTCAAAGGAGTTAGCCACTTGTTTGCCAAGACTTCTAGCACCTGTTCCAAAGCAGTAATTCCTAGAAGACTTCTAAGTCCTGGAGACACAACTTGCATTTATTGTTTTGGATGGGTGATACAAAATTTCATATTTCATTGTTTGAGTCCAGATTATTCAATATGCCTTGTAGCATCTGGTATCAGGTTCACAACTTTAACTGGAACCTCCCTGAAGTGCATCAAGCCATTGATCATGCACAGTATTTCTTCTAAAAATACTGATCATGTAATGCAGACATGAGAGTGAGTTTTTGGAAAGGCACCTCAGCATCACGTAAAGGTGTCTGCATGGTCAATGGGGCCATTTAGCCATCTTCCACTGGCCTCCCCATACCTTTCCGAGCACTTCAGCTGAAATCTCATGGGTACTGGTACTTGCATCTTCCTTATCAGTGACTTTGAGGGCCAGGCAGTATTCATCTGCATCAAGCTGGTAGTGGAGCCCTCTGAGAGGGGTTTTCCTGGCACCAGAAAGGGTCAGGAACCAGCAGCCCCAGGTAAATCACTACCATCACTGTGGCTGATCCCATACCCTGTGCATTTATTAGAAGAAATGTAATTTTCCTTTTTGTGCTATAACATCAGCTGAGGTGCTCTAACACACTGACATATGAAAGGTTAATTCCTTCAGAGCCAGAAGGCTTTTATGCTACAGACCCAAGCTGAAGTAAGGTGAATTATATGCTGTATATAGTGAATTATATACTGAATTATGAACTGTATACTAGCAGCACAAAACAGAGATCAGTGATCTGGCAGAGGAGCAGGCAGAAATAAACCTGCAGGTATCTGCACAGTGATGCTGATCGGTGAATAGCTGTCTGTGAGATTACCTGAAGCACATGAAAATTGAGAAAGTGGGAGATGGGCAGGAAAGCAGCATTCATCTTTGTCTGCTGAATTTCAATACAGCTTAAAAAAATCTTCCTCAAATAAAAAGTACTAATTTGAGTTTGCAAATCCAACTTTAAATTAAAGTAGGACTATAATGAGGCTTGCTGCAATCCCAGTGAAACCAATGGCTCCATTAACATAGCAGGGTTTTATTTCTCTATTGGCTTGAATCATATATAAGATTGAAGGGTCTTTTTGAACTTTCATTTCACATAAATGTTAATGCTCTTAAGAACGTCCGCCTACATTTTAACTCTTTGAAGATCCTTGGAGGATGTTTTTCTTAAGTTTCCCAAACATTCTTATTAAATTTATTAAAATGCATCTCCTAGAACATTATCACATGTTAAAAAGAAGCACTTGTCCCTTTACACTGTATTGATCCAAATGACATAGTTTAAAATTAATCTATTGCTGTTGTCTTTTTGACACCAAAACTGATCCCTGGAAAATTTTCCTTAGTGTATTTTTTTGAGACTTTTCAGCTTTTTTCCTCTTACTCTGCTTGCATATAACATCTCTTCAGTCTCTTTGTGCACTGAAAACCCTCAGTAACTGCTGCAGTATTTAGCACTCTGCCACTGTTCTTGCACATCTTCATGCTATCTGTAGCTGCAGCAATCTGCTCTTCTGGATAAATAATGTGAGTTTTCAAGCATCCTGCATGTGTTCCCAAAACAAGGTGACTGTGCAACAGCATAGGAGTCTCAGGAGGAACTGAAAGTCTGTGATAAAACACACCAATCAATACAGCTAGGAAATGGGAATGAATCTTTTTTTTTTCTCCCATGGCCTCTCTTACTGTGTCAGCAGCCTTAGTTGGAATTGGAGGAACAGCTTTATCTGAGTTTTCCTTTCTCCCAGAATTTCATGTCCTTTCAGTCCCTTAAGTGTCCATTGCAGGTGCATCGCCCTTCATTGCTGTAAAGCAGATGGAAGTCTGCTGCTAAGGGAGCTGATACGTCTGCCATACAGGGCACTGCCTCTGGTAAAAAAGGTGAATGCACTAGTTTTGCATCATCCACTCCCTGTGTCTGCAGAGAAGGTATTTTGGAGAAGAGAGTGGAACAGGAAGCTTTGGTGTGGTAACCTTATACATGCTTGTAGCTCAGTTCTAAGGCATCTGCCCTGGGTGTGCATCTCCCTTTACAGTGGCTCAGCCTTTATACTCCACCTGCTTTTCTCCAGAAACATTTGCAAAGGCTGGTTCCTAGCCTTTGTTCTAATCTCCATCACTGTCACCATGCTATCCTGTAAAAGGGTCCAGGCTTGACTTTGTATTGCTGGTAATGATGCCTCCAACAGGACTTATTTTTTTAAGGGAGTGGAGTAAGTGGAGAAAGGACTTCTCCAAGACACTGTGTGAGGTGGCTGGTCTGTTAAATTTATACAGTTTTGGCCTTCCCACTTGACAAGAGGCAAAGAAGAGAGTCACTCTTCTCTTCCAATGTGTTTAGCAATAGCAATTCCCCCCCCTTAATTGTATCACTGGCCACCAACATATGCTGGCATGGGCTTTCACATCATCTCACTGCTGTCTGAGATACTGCAGATAGTGTAAAGCTTAAACTACTGAAAATTATGTTGAGGGCATGTCACAACCCAGAAGCAGCAGTGATGTTCATGATAAATTCTTGTCAGCTGAACAAAGACACTCATATGCCTTATAACTGTCTTAATTCTGGCACCTAGCCCACTATTTAGTCTCAGAAGTGTTTTTGCCTGTTTTTTACTTGCTTTCAGAAGGATTGCCTGTGGCTCAACTAAGGCCTTCTGCTTGGATTAGTCCAGATACAACTCCACTCCTACTAAAATATATTTTTTACCTCCAGATTTGTTAAAATGACTAGTATAATGAATTTAACATATTTCCCAAAACCCTCCCTTGTTCCTCAGGTTAAGGGGTGGATGGTGCAAGGGATGGTGCAAGTGGCATTGACTGCACTCTGAAATGGTTGTAGTTACAGAGCTCTCGGCTTGTTGGCCAACCCCTGCTGTGGGCTTCCCTGAAAAAATCTTTTCTTCCAGAGTGCCTTGCTTCCTATGGAAACACTCCAGTAGTGTCTCCCACTTATCTCCTGGCTCTGTTGGCAAGGGGAGACTATCCTTACTGTCCTTGTCTGGGGTAATTTCCACTGCAAGACAAGTAAGAGAGTCAATTTGATTATTGAGGAGTAGACTGGGTCATCCAGATTTTGATATGCAGCAACCCACCCCACATATATGGTCTCTTTTCAAGCAGTCTGCAAGATTTCCTGTCATTTATTTTTGCCATGTTAGAAGTCAATTCACTTCCCATTCATTTTGCTCCCAGAAAGGGAGGCATTCTGTGCATCTTTTAAATGCTGCATATAAATCAATATGGACATAGTGGTGGTGGTGGGGGGTGTCAATGTTTTCAGCTTCATTCTTTATAGAACAACACACTGCTATAGATATGCCTACCTGGGTAGTTCCTTACCCTCTGTGGTAATCCTATCCCTGGAGTCAACATGCAGAGAAACTGCTCAGTATTTCCATTTCTTGCCTTCTCTTTTGGAGGAGCTATCAGTAAAGATTCAAATATAGGCAGTTTCAAAGCTTCCTCACAGACTTGTGTCCAACCTCAAACAGCCCTTTTCTTTGTCAGATCATATAGGGAATGATTCCATGAATTATAAAAATTCAGGAGTGTGTTTTCTCCAAAATAGTAACAGTTGTAGGGCATGCTGCAATTCCTTCTTATTTCCTAGCATGTTGATGTAAACTGTTCCTTGACTGATTCTTGCAGGAGCACGATAAAAAAATACCTATTTCATGTCGATAGTTGCCAGAAACAGGGTGATCTTGTTCCTGGATAGTCAAAATCATCCACATTAGGAACTGCAGCAGCTAAAGGGCCTGTGTTTGCACTTCTGGTAGACAGTGGTCAGCTGCCACTTCCTGTTCGGTTTACACACACTGGCAAAAGAGGAGTCTGACTAGGGCTAATTATCACCTGGTCCCCCAAGTCAGTAATGACAAGGTTAATCCTCTCCTTTGCTTCTGAGGGTAAGATATGAGGTTTCACATTTGTTATCTAGAGGGTGGCAAGAATGGTGCTGCTTGTAGTAGTCAGACTGCAGCAGGGACAAGTCCAAACCCCCATCTCCTTCCCCTCAACTCAGTCCATGCCTTCCCCTTTAGTAAGTCAAAACCAAAAATAGTCATAGCTATATTCCCTGATAAGTATTTCTGCAGGGGAACTTTCTCCTTGGAGCTCCTGGAGGCCAGTACTTCACCTTGAATTCCCAAATTCACCGTGAATTTCCAAAAACATCATTCACTTGAATTTGTTTAGGGCTGGGTTTAATGCCACATCTTGAGGTTTCCTTTTTGTGGAGAGCAGACATCAGTTCACGCTGGTGTCACTGAACTCTTACACTTTATTTTTTAATCATCTTAACTCTGCCAGCTAGCCCACTATTTAGTCTCAGAAGTGTTGGCTAACAAGATAACAACTTTCACAACTGACTTTAATAAGCTCCTAACTCCCACAGCAAGCTTCAGGTGTGGAGTAAGTGGTAGAATACAATTGCTGCATTTTCCAGGATAAAACAAGAGAGAAGATAAATAAAGGAGGAAGACACAAAGGTAAGAGGAAAAAGAACCAACTCTTAGATCCTGCATTGAACCTCCTGCTGAGGGCACTCTGGATTTGGGGTTGACAAGGAGAGAGAGAAAAAGAGAGCAAGGGGAACTGATCCATTTCATTTTACCATTCATCTAGTGCACACCACTTATGTAAGACAGATTTTCCATGCCATTTGCCCCATGCAGCCAGTCCTTTTGAGTCCTACAGCAGATGACTGGGGGAGGGGGGAGGTTGCTGCAGGCCCACAGGGCATGGGTCTCAAGGCAGAAAAGGAGGTTGGCTCAGAATACCACTGCTCCATCTCAGGACTCTTCCAGTCACCACTTCCTGTCGCAACAGTGAGAGTGTCTGAGAGAAAACAAGCTCAAGTGCTTACATCTGGTCTTCCACAGGGCCATTTCAGCCCCTATTACCTGAGAAATGCTAGAATTTGTCATTGAGATGAATCAGTTTGAGATAGCTTTCCTCCATTTTTCAGAAATATAAAAGTGCAACAGGTCAGTAAAGTTTTTATTTTTGCCAGTGCCATTTACTTTGTATTGCTGAGGTATTTACTTTTATCTAAAAGAAGTCCGTGAATTCAAGGTTACAAAGGAATTGCATAATCTGTTTTCATTTTTATGTAAGTAATTTTTTGTCTTGTTTCTATCTGCACTGGATTTGCCTTTTCCATGTATATCTGGCAAGTGAACTGTGTAGTAAACAACTAATTTTAAACAAAGGTTGTACTGTCTAAGAAATTGATTTATTAAATGAATTTTGAATTTTCTACTACTTCAGGTGACACCACAAACCTAATTTTAAGGTTATCATAATCAAGTTAGGTAATGTAATATACTGTGGTCAGTCAAAAGCCTTAATAGGACTTGTTTTTTTCTCTTTCTGAAGAGCAACTTAAAGTCCAAGGTTTCATAAAACTTTTGAAATTAGTGTGGAAAAAGAAACCAAGAAAGGAGGAGAAAATATTCAGACAGTAAGAAAGCAAAACTTATTTAATGCATTATTGACAATGAGTTATGGTCCTAGCAGTGAAATGCTATTCAATGCAAATAGGAACACGACCTATGTTGTGATTATTTTTCTTGGAAAATATTTACCTGTCCTGGGCAATATAATATACTGTGCTGTATTGTGCACTAGTACAATAATATTTTTCCCCTAACATAATATGAAGAGTTTTATACTTAGGAAACATTTTTCATTGCATATTAAATGTCTCACAAACTTAAATGCAATAATTTTCAATCATATACTTTGCACTATTTTCTGTAAAATTTTATTTCTTCATACCAATATTTAGAGCAGTTGTTTTTCTCTAATATAAACCATAACTCAGATTGTTTGCATTCACACTTGAATTTATGCTAGAAATGCTTTTCTAGTAATTTTTTTACCACATTGGGAGTTAGAATAAAAACAGTAAGGAAAAGACAGAAAAATAAATTTTATACTGTGAGTAAGACAAAAGAAAACCAATTGCAAAGTCTGATTACTGGAAATAAATCTGATATATTACTCTCTCTTCTTTAGTTCTGAAAGGAAAGAGTTCTTTTTAAATCATGAATTCATGGACCTTATTAAATGCAATATAAACTCTTGGGAAAGAGTTGATGGGAAAATATTTGAGTATTTGAGAATTTGAGACCTACTTACTCCTGTTTCATCTCTCTCTGAAGGTTTTCAGCATCTCATGTGCTTGTAGCACACTGAATCAGCCAATGAAGGGGATCGGGATCCCTTTAGCTGCCTGGCTGCTTGCAGGAATCACATTGAATGAGCTATCCTCATCAATCCCAGTGGTTAAGTGCTAGAGAAACACTTTTTCCTTTTTGAAGATGCAAAGAAAAAAAAATTATGTTAGATGAATATTTTTAAAATATGTAAAATCTTAGGGATGAATCAGTGTAAATTAAAAAAAAAATAAAATTACTGCACCTATGCAAGCTCTATGTCCATAGATCAGGGATTTATCTTTTTAAATCCTGTATCAAAACATCACAGACATCTAATTAAGCTGAATACTCATTAAGGTAGTCAGATAGCTTTTTTACACTGTTGACTAAAGAAACAGATCAGCAAGTATCATAATCAGAGTAAAAATGAAGTCATTCATTCACAGACTCACAGGCTTGTTGGCCAGAAGAGCTTCAGGCAATCATCAAGTCCCATCTGCTGTTCAGAGTGGGACCATCACCAACATTAGACCAAGTCAGCTGTGTTGATGTCTAGGCATAAATCTCAAAAGCTTCCAAGTATGCAGATTTCACAGGGTTTTTTTGAAAGATGCACTATATCCCCAGTGAAAATTTTTTCTAATGTCTGACCTCAGTCCCATTTGCTAGTGTGTGGTCCCTTGTATTATTTGCCAGTGCTGAGGACCTGTGAGCTTTGTCACCTTTGCAACCACTCTTCAAGCAACTGCTGGTTACTCTTGCAGTCTCTCCTTTTGACCCAGCTACTCTCATGGTGCTCTCAGCCCCTTGGAGTTCTCCCCTGCCTCTCTGCTTTCTTGGCACTCTTACACTGGGGAGTCCCAAAGCAGACCCAAACTAGAGCACAGCAACTTGCCTGGGTGCACTGGCCACAGACTGTAGTCCAGAATGTAGTTTGCTTTACATATGAGAAGAATAATAAAATGGAAAAAAAAATTATCCTTATTTTAAATGTTGGGAAATGATGGGATACGAGTAGGCTTCAGAAAATGACCTTGGGGCTAAAGCAAGTCCTGTTGAAATTACCATCTCTGATACCAGTAGCAGTAATGTAGGGAAGCAAATACCATACCAGAGGAATGATCAAAAAAGGAGCAGAGAACAACAGAGCACAGCACCATGCCCTTTTGCAAGTAAAAACTAGTTTGTACAGTTTTAATCCTGTTTCAGAAGGACTTAGTAAAAGCAGAAAAGATAAAAGGGCTGCAAACATAAGCAAAGACTGATTCTTTACTAGTCATAGATACAATAATACAGAATTCATCAGCCTGATGATCAATCAACTGAGTGAAGGCAAAAAGAGGTTTGTAAAATTGTGAATGGCATGGATGAAAGAGGATTTTTCAAGACAATTACTAGTATATATCACATTAAAAATTGGCAGCAAAAGCAAAACTGAAAGCATTTTTAAGAAAATAAGTAGTTAATCTGGAATTCTTTCTTACCACTGAATATTTTGAATGCTGGAATTCTACCACGAATCAAAACCAGAACCTGGACAAATAAAGAAAAATGCATTGCAGATTATTAGAAGTCATATCTCTACCTTGGTAAGTGCTAGTGCTACAGATTGCTAGAGGTTGAGAAAGTCTATCTATCTTTTTATTAAGCATTTTCCACTGGCCAGTGTTGGAGGTAGGACACTGGGAACTAGAATATTGCTTGGTAATTCCATGCAGCTACTTGATATGTATCTGTTGTTCTGAAAATAATGTTTATAATATTATTTTTTTTCTCCTGAATTTAAATAAAAAGACCATGATACATAGATCTAAATCCTCCACAGAAAGAACACTTCTGTCCTGTTAATGCCAGTCCACCTCCTAAGTCCAGTAGTGTGAATGGAAAGATATGAGCTGACTTTATTAAGTCCAGAGGGAATATGGCAACTGAGAAACAGGCAATTTGGAAAGAGAATTCACTACCCTGTCAAAATTTGTTGTATCTTAATCCCCCTGACACCTCTCCTGCAGGGAAGTAAAATAATAAAAAATCTCTCTAGTCTTTTTGTTATTTTATGTGTTTTGTTCCCAATTAACAAGCCTTTCCTCTTCCATGTATAGATATCTAGCTTATGAACTTTATTAAGTTAGAGGCAAGGCTTTGAAATATCTGGTGACAGCTTTTTCTAGGTCTGAAAAAGATTTTTTGGGGACACTGTTTCTAATACTGAAAATTAAAATGTTCTTCCTAAGGTTACTACATCAGTTTTTCACATCTGCTACAGTCCTCTTCAAGAGTATGGGAGTGATTTCTTTTGTGCTATCAATAAAACAGACATTTTCCTCCTTGCTTTTCAGTGAAACCTAAATAAAAGTAGCAGAGCCAATTTAAAAAAGCCACTTGAAGATGTTTTGTAAACACTGTGATTTAAATTAATTTCAGCATATGAAGCCATACTCTTAGAACATACTAAACAAAAGCTGAATCAGTATCTAGAGAGTCCTACTGCTTTTTCCTCTCTGCAGTCAGGATCAAAAGCCACTGGAGTTCTTGAGGAACTTTCTATTTGACATCAAAGGGCTTTGTATCCAAACTAATCATGGGATGTGGTTAATCTCTGTAGAAGCTCTGATATGGACTTTTAGCCAATTTTGCAGTTTCAGTTAGTGTGTGGCAGTGTTCAGGGCTCTTGTACTTCCATGGGCATGGTTGTCTTGCAGACGGTTTAACCTTTTTGCTATTGTGAGCATCTTCATTTCACGTACTTTGCTTCCAGTGCAGGCAGGAACTACCAAGAGCTGCTGTCTTCCCTGGCTGGGCAGACCCACCCAAATGCAGCAGCTGAAATGCCTGGGACAGCCTGTGTTGGGCATCATGGCTGAGATCCTGGGCTGCCAGGTCATGGGGTGAGATCCAGGCTGCCACAACTCTGGTGCTGGCACAGAGCATCACATCACAGCTGAGGTGCTGCTGCATGGGGATGTCTGACCAGAGAGAGTGGCCATGCTTTTGCTTCTGTCCCTACCCTGATGGGCTGTACTTACAACCATCTCAGGTCTCCAAGGGTTGTTTGTGCAGGTGGGTTCTGTTATCTTTGTATGGCTTTTGCTTCCCCATCTGCAAGAAGTCCAGGTTATTCCCTCCCCACTGACCATGCCAGCTCCTGTGCCTGCTCAGTGCTGCTACCGTAACACAGGCTTTGGAACGGGGATAGAATTTAAAGGAAGTAAGAGGTAACAACCTATTCATAACTACTTCAGGCATAGACATTTGTGTTTAAAAGTGCAATCCCGGGCTCTTATAACTATCACTTAAAAAGAAAAAAAAACCCAATGAAAAGCAAAGCAGAACCTGTCATATAGAAGGTCTGTAGTGTAGTAATAGTACTATATATTATTAGTATAGTATACATTTCTGTCAGTGCTTAAATATTGTTCATGTCTGCACATTCAATATCACTTTTTAAAGCTTTCCTTTAATACTTTGGATTGGAAGGAAGAAAGAAAATAAATTCCAGCTTTTTACACCTCTCTGGCAAAGGCTATAAATCACTTTTTCTTCGGGGACAAATATGTAATCTCCTATATAATCTCTGACCTTAATAAGGAGACAGAACAAACAAAAGCAATTTCTCCTGTTGTAAAACTGTGCGTACATAAACATTTTAGAGAACCTGGTGACTCTTGATAGGAGTATCTGAAGAAAAGCAGAATTCTCAGAGAGACAAAGAATTTCTAATACAAGGCACTAGAGACAAATGCTTTGAGTGTTTTCAGAGATAAATTAGTAGGATGTAGAATTAATATATTTGGAGTCCTGTGCATTTCTCTACCGATTACTGATTTCTAAGAAGAAAAAATATTTCTGTACCATACAGATGGCAGATTTGTGGTGATCCTACCTTACTTCTGTCTAGGATGCCTCCTTCAAATAAGAAATGGAAGAGAAAAAAGTTTCTAAACCTGGCCATACATTAAAGGACCTGAGGAATGGTAAATTCATACTCAGTGCAGAGCCCTGAGTTTAAAGCAAGCACAAAAACTGTTAGTATGTCAGCTCCACCCATGTTCATTGATAAACTGTGTGGCACAGTGCCAGTGGTGACAAAGAAGGAAATAATAACTATATTTGTATAATTGGTAATGCCTTTCTTTTTTCCCCCATGCAAATGGTAACTTTGAGCTTTGGTATATTTTGTAGTCTAATTCCACATTGCTGTGGTCCATGTTCAAAATTCAGAGTTTCAGTAATTCAAGGTAAATAATGGACACATGCCTTGATTTTTTTTATCATTTTACTGCTAAAATTGCTTTTCCTCCTTTATTTTCTCTATTGGTAGTGAATTCCCAAGTCTGAGGCTTGCATTGGATACCATTTGGTATTCTTTACTTAACACAAGGACTCATGAGTAAAACAGATTTGCCACATGATCACAAAATATTCTGAGTTGGAAGGGACCCAGAAAGATCGTCAAGTTCAGCTCTTAAGTGAATGGCCCATACAGGATCAAACCCACCACCTTGGCGTTTCTAGCACTGTGCTCTTCAGTAATTGAGCTAATCATACCCTGTGAAACCACTTCAGAAACATCTTCAAATACGGATTCATTAAATTTGATTAATCACTCATGTCAGTACATTTTAAGCAGGATTCATCCAAATTTAAAGAAGAGGGTAAGCTGGCCAACATAGGCCATTAAAGACCATGGACCAGGGTGCTCAGCAGGATTTCAACTTCAAAGCAGGCATTCTCCCCAGAGCCAACCCATTGTCCTGTAGTGACAGAGACAAAATGAAAGTTCTGCTCCAATGTGATGGTGTTGGTGGCCTTGTCCTTCACCACTACAAAATGCACCATTCAGGATGGGGAGCAGAGGCTGGGTCCCAGGCGGGATCACATGAAAGAAGACAGGATGGTAAGGGGAGGTTTTAGGGGACAGTATGTTACAGCCATAAAGTGGCAGAGCATGGAGATGAGCTGGAGTCACAGAGCTCTGGGGTGGAGGCAGGTCCGTGCGTCTCCCCTCACTCATTTGTGGTACCTTCTCTGCTGAGCAGGTGTGTTCTTCCAGCCCAGCATGCAGGTCATTCTCCCTGCTGGAGGTGAGGACAGCACTGGAAGCTGCTCTCCTTCCTCTCCCAAACTGCCCACTGCCCCCAGGGTGAGGAGTAGCCCAGGTTGTTTGAGCAGCAGTGACCCTTCTGTCCTCAGGTTTTTGAATGCCCTCAGAAGCCACCGACTCATCTACTTCTTTTGCAATTATAGATTTTCTACTCTCAAATTCTCTATTTCATACCTGAGTGGTTCTAATATTTTTTTACAAGAATAACTGTAATTGCAATGCGTTTCTTGGTTTCATCTACAGTATCATTATGCAAAGCAAAAGACTGGATTCAGCAACCTGTTAAAAAGACTGAGGGTTTGGGGTGGAATCCTGTGAAAATGTGAATATGATATAAGCAAGGGATTATTTGATTTTATTTTCAAGAGTTTGGTTAGATTCTTATTTCACTTTTGGTGACACTGACTCTTGGACTCCACATATTTCATGTTTGTAAGTCAAAGAAGTTTTGGTCCATAGGATGACGCATAGAAAAATGCGTCTAGAAAAAATAGATACATTTGGTTGGTTAGAATTATAATGGGAAGAATAAAATATTAGGTAAATTCAGCCTCAAACTTCAGAATAAATTAAAGGCAATTATATTAGCTGTTTTACATGGCAAGAAATCAAAGATATTGTATTTATAACAATACATCAATCTAATCCCAAAAATTTGCTTAATATTCCTTAAACCTATTCAAGTAAGCCCTCACATGTTAAAGCTAAAGATGATAAAGCAGTGTCAATAATTAAAAAACCTAACATATGTTTATATTTCATTATTCATAACAGACAAATTCAGTTTTGCGTCATGTATCTAACTTATTTTTTCTAGGTAATTTTCATAGTATTGATAATATTGATATCTGTTTAAAGGTAACAAATATTTTAAAGAAGTTAGTATAGAAAGAATATATTTATTATACATATTAAACTCTGAAAAATCACGGGATTGATCAAAGCAACAATGAGAAGGGAAAAAAGGAGCCGTTATTTTAATTTTTTCTTTTGACTGTGGTAGCCTCTTTTTTAACAACTCTCAGCATGAAATTCTTGTGAAACACAGTATAGGCAAACATCATTCAGATCCTCCAGATGAAGCTCCTGGCTGGTATCTTAGACAAATCCCCATTTTTGGTCTTTCAAGTCTTATGTTCCATTGCAAAAATATCCTGTATCTTTTCTGAAGACATTTTCCAGGGTGTTATAGATGCCAGTCTGTCATGCCTGGAAAGCTCTTGGCTTGTTCTTATCTGAGTTGGCTCTCCAAGAGTATAGTGATTGTGTCAGACACAAAAACTGGTCCTTGGTTTGTGCAATGGTGCGCCTTGCCTTCAATGTTTACAGACATTGCTGTAATATTTTTGACATTTCATAAAGGCTCACATCATCCAGATCAATGCTGAGCTGCCGCAGCAGCCAGGAATATCTGTAATTGGAAACATAATCAGGTATTGAAAATTGTATGTATTCTTCTCAACATGTTAGCTTCTTTAATATGAGCAATTTTGTTTGCATGCTTGGCAAGACTGAAAGTGTTCTTTTGACTAGTACCCACTTTCTTGATATGTAGCTTAATCTTAAATCTTGTACTTAAATCTTTCTGTCATTTGATGTAAATCCAGAATATTTCAGTTCCCATTCTCTACTGCTGCTGTCGCTGTGCTTTGAGATTGATGCTATGTTCCAACCACACTGTGGATGTGTTTCACTAGAAAATAATGTGGGTAAAAATGAGTAAACAAAGGGTTTGTAAAAGTGGTTTGGGATCATTCATGATGAAAGTGCTGTGCTGCAAGTATATATTTTCTGGCCTGGATAAACACTACTTGCTGATTTGACCAGCTGAAAGATACAGCTAAGTTTACTAGAGCTCATATGGAACAGAATACGTCTCTGGAGACTACTCAAACTGATATGAGACCAGATACTGAAATTTTAATTTTTTCATCTTTTTAATTTTTTCATTTTTTAATTTTTTCATTTTTTTAAATAAAAAAAGGAGGATAATTAAAATTCCTATCTGGACACAAGTGTAGAAGATGATGTTCATCCTACTATTCAGTTTATTCAGCAGTTCTTCAGACTAATGTGGCCTTTTCAGTATTCTTTTGGAAAAAAAAGAGAAAAAGATGGAAAGTTCATATTTTATTGCTTTAGCTTGAATTCCCATATTTGAAGAGATTGATAACATAAGGCAAACAGTCAGTGCTACACTGCAATTTAGAATGGCCTTTTTCTTTGCCAAAATGCTGATTGAGAGAGTTCTGACCTATATTGTTTTTTACAACAGTGATCTTTCACATACACAAAAAAATGGAAGTGCTGATAATTAACCTCAATGAAATGTGACTTAAAAACAGTACCACATTTTTATAAGCTTCTAAGTAAAATATTTTTTTCTTCTTAAAATACCTGTGGCTGATTCTGTGTGCGGCATTGTAATTCCAAACCTTCAGACTTAAGGCTAAACTTAGAGATGAGTTTTCAGAGACAAAGCAGCTAACTGTAAATATTTTACTGAGTAGCTCCAGATTTATGTTTAAGAAAGAATTGCTTCCAGATACTTCCAACAAGCAATTTTATGATTTTATGATTCTAAGTCCATGAATTTCACCTTTCTTGCATCATTAGTCTGTAAGTGTACTGACTACAGAAGTGCTCAAATTAAGTCAATATAACTAATGACTTACAGGCCTGGGTGAGCCTGGAGTTTCACCCGAGAACCAAATTTGCAAATCATCCTTTATTATTTTTTTAAAAAATCATCTGCATCTGAACCCTATAAAATTTGTCTTGGGACATTAAAATTTGAAAATTAATTTTGTAGTATGGGTTGAACAGCCAATATTTATGCTGGCTGATGAAAGCACCAGCTGTGAACAATCAAATCCAAATAATAAATACCTGTTTTCTCTATTGTTTCTGGGGGAGAAACAGTTTATTGTACTTGCTTTTGCAGCTGGCCTATTGTAAGTTTATTTTACATGAAATGGTTGTGCGGAATGCATTAATCAGTTTGTAGAGTTGGCACTTGCAGAAAAAGATATCCAATGAAAAGCATATTATTATAAAAAAATATTTGTCAATTTTTTGTCTGTTGGATAAAGTAGAAAAAAAATTCTAAAATTGACTTGGAGATGAACTGGTGATTTTGGATGTGTCAAAGTGACAGAAGAGATTAGGACCATTAATATTGTGACCATTTTCACAATTATGACTGTGCTGAAGTCTGCAATTAAAAAGGATCAACATTTGTATCTAGATATGAATTCATGTCTAATATCTGTGAAATAACAGTCTAATCCAGGAAGAAATAATTTTCTCTGTCTAGTTGAGATGTCAAGTGTAAGCAGTTAACTAAGTTTATGCAAAAGCCAAGGTATTTCTTTTTATATTGAAAATAGAAAATTAAAATACTGTCAGGGTGAAGTTTATAAAAATTATAGAGAGGATGGCTATTTTTTGGGGTGTCTTCCTCCCATATTTAATTTTTCTTTTTTTCCTCTTTCCAGCAGCAGTCCTTTTCTACTTGAAAAACAGACTGAAAAGTTTTATTGCATTACATGGAGATCCCACAAATAATTTTAATGAAGCAAAATAACTGAGCTGACAGAGAGCAATGAGAAGCAAGTGTGGCAAGACAGGTACAGATCAGTGCTCTTGTTATCTTCTGGGGTTTTTTTTTGTTACTGTTTAGTGTCAGAGCAAGTTGGAGAGCTTTTTCCTGGATCTCCATAGTTAACAAATTTTACTGAAACTAAATTCAGATTTTGGTGATTTTAGAATCTCTGAAAAGGGTATTTATTTTAAACTATTTTTGTATGTTTATTATTTGCATCAGATGCTGTTTCTCACTAAGTCCTAAGAAAATTGTTTCATAACACAATGTTAATCCCAGTCATTGCCTAAGAAGTTTCTATAGTAGTACCTACAGTTTCTTGTAGCTGAAGGATTGTTTCACTTGAAGCCAGTAGTTCTTTACTCTTGGTAGTTGTAGATGCTGCCTTCAAGTTTTATTGATGCTGAATAAGACTTAATTATGGTAAATTGTCTGTCTATATCTGTTGGCCCCTCTGCATAGCAATCTGCATAAGTACAACAGTTTTGCATGTGACAGAAATGCCTCATATGCATCATGTGGAGTAACACATTTCCCTTTGTAGGAGGACATCTGCTACCCTCTGGTTCATGGTTTCAAAACCCAGATGGGCCAAAGAGGTTTCAGCTCTGATGCACGTCAGCACAATTCCCACTGCTCTGTACAGC
Source organism: Poecile atricapillus (assembly GCF_030490865.1). Lineage (NCBI taxonomy): Eukaryota > Metazoa > Chordata > Aves > Passeriformes > Paridae > Poecile > Poecile atricapillus. The sequence continues at coordinate 126,840,548 of NC_081250.1, read as the reverse complement.
ATCACTCTGTTATAGGTGATTTCTCTGAGGTTTACTCATTTGGGTACTACTGCATTATTAAAAACTAAGTCCAACAATTCTACTCCATTTGCCCTCAGTTTTTATTTTTTATTTCAAACAGGAGCTGATGGTACTACTTCTACAAATCTGAGGACTTCCACATAATTTTCAGAAGGAGATATGTATATTCAACAAGGAGAATACCTTGATTCTCCTTTCCTTTCTTCCCTGGAAAAGGTCTGAGTTGGACTGGTGTTGGAATCCAAATATAAATATATAATAAATATAATCCAAAATAAAAGCCTCTCTGAGCTCCTCAGAGAGAGAAAAGAATTAAAATATATTAAACCATAGATATAGAGTAAAAGTGTAGGCTTTAGTTTTAAGTAGGTAAAAATATAGCTTAAATACCCTAAGAGTCTGTGTTAGCTAGTGAAAAGCCTTATTATCCAGTTTAAAGTTCAGTGATAATACCCTTCATAGATTCATCTTAGCTCTAGACATAATGAAAATGTAGTTTGTATTCTTGGATAAGAACAGATGGGATTATTCACATAAACAGATAATACCCTATATGAAAGGTTTAAATAAAAAGAACATTGCTTTTGCATGTTATAATTAAGTTAAGATTGGTGTAGAAAGTATTGTTTTAGTAGTGTGTTTTTAGCTGATTGGATGATTTATTAATTTAATTTCCTGTATTGGGGCTCAGAGAGAAACATCTGAAGACGAAGAACAGCAGCACCATCATCATCACCAACTGCTTTTGCTACCCAGGACAACAGAACTCCATGCCAAGAATCTGCTGCCCCGAACATCGGGACCTTATACCAGAGAGCTGCTGCTCAAAACTCTGGACTATATGCCAAAATGTTTTAGCAAAGACTTTGACTCTCTGTACTCTTTGCCTCTGAGACTGATGCTTTTATACAATAAATACCTTTCTAGCAACCATCATCTGCTCGTGTCTCTTTGAGACCTAGAAATATTTCTGGATTCCCCGTTGAAACTCGACAGGCTGGGTATTTCTGAACATAAAAAAATAGTATGGGAACAGAACACGGATTCACATCTTCCAAGGAAAGTAGCCCTCTGCTCCACTTATTACTGACAGTGAGCTCTGAGCTCACCAAGCAGAATCTATCTTAAACAGATTTGGGAAAGAGAATCTGATCCGTATCCAACAACATTTCATGATCACATTATTAAGTTGTTGTTTGACCAGTATCTGCTACTGCAGATGCTGAAAGCAGAATGTTATTTTTGCCTGTGAGTTTTATTTGATTGGTCTTTAATCCACCACTTGATTTTATCCATTCCAGACACTGTGATGTGTTGCATACCTTCATCTTTCAAATCAGTCTCACCATGCGCTAAAGTTTGAAAGTCAAGCAACTTCTCTAAACAGTGACATTAAAAACCAATAGAACTTCCTTTAAACAGCCTCTTGACAAATACAAAGTGTTAGCACGTTTCACAGATTCAAATATTCACAAACTGTTAAGTCAGAAAAACACAGCTGTGTTCATCTAATCTTACTTGGATAACATGAATTACAATATGGACAATTATCTGGAATAATTCATACAAAGTACAAATCCATCCAAGGTATGAATTATTGCTGAAATTAGGGAAATTATTATGTTGCTGTTATAAAAACTGCTCCTCAGTAATCAGTTTGGCACTCTATTTTCAGTCATGTAGCCAGAAATTCTTTTATGTCTCATCCCAATGTAGGGAGCAAAGTTTGCTGACAGAAACAGCATAGGATAATTCAGAGGCCTGTTAGAGACTTTCTGAACTGAGCTGAAATATGGAACAGGACAAAATTAACAAAGTCTGAGCAGTGAAGCCAGGAGAAGTGGGGCATCCAGCTCAGATGTGGGCAAGGTTTTATATGGGGTTTGTTTTTTGGTTTTGTTATACAAGGCCAAATGAAACACCTAAATTTAAAGGAAATTATAGATAAAGAAGGAAAAAGAAAACGTTTCAAGAAAGTATACGGGTAGAACAGGAGAAGACTGTGGGAAAGAGATAAATTTCTATCATGGGTAGGAGAAGGAAATACTTGAAATTCTGTGAACAAAAATTTTGCTGCATTGAGAGAAGATGTGCTGACAGATAAAGAGATCATTTGGGGCTCTTAAGAGCACCAGTGCCTGAATGAAGTAATGTTATATCAATATCATTAACTTTTTGAGCCAAACTTGAAAGGTTGTTAAATTTCAAAGATTAGTTACACCAGATTTACACCAGTCTAAGAAGCAGAAAAATAGTTGATGCAGAAATAAAAATTAGGAATCAAAATAAATTTTTATCAGGTTTCCTCATTTCCCCAAGTCAAAACCATTATGTTCTTAAATAAATGCAATTTGAGTTAACTATTTAATTTTAAATTAGACAAAGAGCTGTGCTCTCATGATCCACAGAATTCATTAAACTCCAAAATGCAGAATTTATTTACTTGCTATCCAGTTAAAATACCAATTAAACACTTCACCTTGTTAATCTTTAATCAAGAAAATAAATGCTACCTTTAAACTCTTATTTAAGTCTCATATTATAGCATAACAACAACAACTCCTCTCATTTATGAGGACTTTGATGTTGCATCCAGCTGTGTTGATAATGTAACAGCCATGCAGCAGTCCCTGGTTATTTGCATTCTTGTTTACGGAATTCATATGGTAGTAGTGATGACTGAAATATCTTGCCTAAATTATTAAAATAATTTAATACATTTTGTCACCTATTTGAGATAAGCACCTAGCATTTTCCACCACTTTTCTTGTAAGATTTTTTTTGCTATGTGTATGTCAAGCTTCTCTTGCTAACAGCTCCTGAGAGAATTTTTGTTTGTTTATTAGTTTGTCTTCTTTTGTATTATTTTGTCTTTTAATTTTCTGAGCAGTGAGTGACTCAGATAAACCACAGCCACAAGTGCCTATCATACACCTCTGTCTATGGTGGTATTTCTTTCACCCATAACTTTTACATGGCACATACCCCTGGGCCAGTGTGAGATGTGTGTGGGGAGGCCTTATTTGCAATGGTGGTAAGAGATAAGGACCTCCAGGGAGCCAGAGACAATGACCTGCAGGATAAATCAATGTCTCTCAAAGACAGAACAGCTATTTGGCTTAACATGTGCCTTGAAGATGCCTGCTTGTGTTTGATGTGGAGATGGAGGCACAGAGTGACGACCATTTAGGGATTGGCTCTTGAGAATTTGCTAAAGCTTGGTCTCAGTGTTGAGACTTTAAACAGTAAGTTTTCACTTAAGTTGTACCCATACCAGTGTCATACAAGCCTTAAGTCTCCTCTCAGTCTCACTACTCACACTCTGTCACAGGAATTTAGCTCTGAGGCCAGGACTTAAAGGACCTGGGAATCGTTTGCATCAACAGAGTAGCAACACAATAGTGGCTATAGGCAAAATAGACTAAATAATAATTGGATTTTCTCTAGTAGAAATAATTTAAAAATAGGAAAATTAATTTAATCTATGCTCTACACTAAAAAGCAAATTTAGGCATGTAACCAGAGATATAGTTTTTTTCTACAACTAGATGTCACAGCTGTGAATTATAATTTTACACTGAAAAAATGGTCTGCAAGATGTGTGGTATATTCTTAGTGATTAAGGTTTTGTTACCATGCTATTCTGAGCATGTAACTGAGGAAGACTCTGAAATGAGGAGTAATTCCCTTTATCAAGCTGATAAAATGGCAACTAAACTTTTGGACATAGGAACCATCTTTCAGGTATCCATTTTGCCTTCATCTTTTAGAGGGAGACTGGCTTTCTTGCAAAAGTACAAAATTGTATCTTTCTGCTGAAAGGTATTTTCATTGAGAGTTTAATTTACTTTGGTAGGATAAAATGAATGTTCTTTTCCTATATTTGCTTCTGAGATAGTACTTCCTTTGTTTTTATTATTTCCAGATTTCTCAGTGGAAGAACAAAGAGGAAACAGTTGCCAGAAAATCATATCAGGAACAGCCTTAGTAAGTTGGGGTTCTGAGTTTTTTTAAAGTGTTACTTTTAAAAATTATTATTATTTTTTTTATTTTAGCACTTTATACTAGAGTTCTTCACTCATATCTAGTCTCCTGAAACCTTTATTAAGGATCCTGTGTTTTATGACATCCTCTTGCTCTTTTAAATTGAAGATACATTATTCTTATTTGCTGCTATAAACTACAAAAAATGTCTGCCAAAAAATTTACCAGATAAATAATTACTTCTTGGTTTGCGTTATCTAAATAGCTGTGTGGAATATTTTCCATTAATTCATGAAATATTCACTGAAGGGCATGAAGTGAGCTAACAAATATGCAATGAAAATATGCCATGGCATTTTTTCTAGGAGTTCTCTTCTGATACCATAGATCTGGAATCTGGCAAAAGATGTTGCATTTTAAGATAGTTTGCTTCCTCTCATTTACATTTCCATCTCTGAAAAAGCTAGCACTATTCTCGTTCCCATATTATTAATGAACACTGAGGAAAATTTCTATTTATTATCTCTGACTAATGCTATTTCACAGCTTTCAAAGATCCTCTACATCCTGTCAATTTGGTGCATGGGAGAATGGTGTTTTTGTGTTATCAGGCTTCACTCCTATCTTGCCAGGCATTCATGGCTGAGAAGAATGCCAATCAATTGATAAAGAAAAGATAATGAAGCGTAATCAGCTTTTGCAATAAATGGCAAACCTCCCAATCACTGACAAGATCTGTGCTTAGTACTGTTATATTTTTCAGTTTTCAAAAGCTTCGTGCAGCCTTTGCTTCTAATCCTGCTCTGTGCGCTGTACTCTTGCAGGCCAAGTTCAGCCCTCTGGCCATGCATACTCTCAGCCTTATCTGACCTCTTCAGAATTTTAACTTTGTTTACTCCTTGGTGAAAAAAAACCCAAACATCATATCCACTTTGGGGCACTTCCGTTTGTCTTTTCTTCTTCTGAAACTTGATTTTATCTTTGCCGGTTAAGGACTGATTTTGCAAGAATTGACTTTTTATTTGAAGAGTGCTCAAAAAAGTCAGCATTTGGCTTTATAAAGGAAACAGAACTCTTCATAAGAAAAATAATGGGATTTTTCAGACTGTCTGGAATAAAATTGCACATTTTCCTCTCCCATATTTTATCTCTAGTGAACTCCTTTTTATTGATTTAGATAAGATGCTTGTATCTGCGGTCAGAACTGTCAGAAAAAGCTGATCCCAGCAGCAATGGGCCAGGAAACAGTGTGCCAACCATGAATCCTATTGCTGTGCAGCTCATCTGCATGTCCAGAGCTTTGTCACAATTACACCAAGACCCTGAAGTCTCCCTGGCTCTTCTGGCTATAGTAAATGGCAAACCTCCCAATATAGCCATAAGGTAGTTTGGATGGCCCATATGCAAGGGAACATAGTGGCCCAATCCTGACTCAGAGGCAAGGCCAGGCCCTGGCTCAGCATCAGGCCCTGTTCTTGTGCTGTCCCATGCCAGAGACAGATGCATCAGTCCCAAGGACATGGAGAACACGTGCATTACCTGGTTCTGTATGATTTCACAATCTGTGTGGGCATCAGAATGAATATGCTGTGCTGTTTTAGGATACATGATAAGAGTAGGAGACAAGACTTCTAAAATTACCTAATTAAAAGAGCTCTTTTGGCTTTCAAATTTTGATAAGGCATTCATTGGGATTCAGCTCTAACTTAGGTACACCTACTTTCTTGCCTTGGATGCAGAAGGATTCTTCATTTGCACAAATATCTTTTCATAAAGGGTGAAAATATCCAGTACATAATTTACTGTGCTAGAAGAAATTTTATTAACTCTCAGTTTCCTTTAGTAGCCTACAAACCACTGAATAACTTCTCAACCATATTAACTGTAAACAGAAAATATGACTCTAAAGAAAAATAATCATCTTGCATTCTCTTAATTTCCCACATATTTTTACTGAAATTTGCTGTTGAATTTTTAAAAGCATTGATAATCTGATCTTAGCTAAGCATAGCATAAACTATGTGATAATGACTAGTGTCTATTTTATTATAAATCAGAATATAGATTTTCAATATTTAATAAAATTTTCACACTTTTAAAAAAAACCTTGTAGGTTCGTAAATGCCAGTAAATTAATGAGGCGACCCTGATTTGTCTGTGTCCAGGATTTTGCCCCACATATGCCTCATATCTGTTTTACTGTTTCTCAAGTAAACATAGACTAAATATTTTTGTGAATAAACCAGACTAGAATCTAGGCCTGAGGCATTATGCTACTAGTTTTCAACAAAATAAGACTTCTCCAGAAAGCTTTAGCTACTGCTGAGTGAAAGAAGAATACAGAAGGTATCAGTGTTTCTTTTAAATAGGTCATCTTGGGGCAAAATATTTGTCTCACTAGCTTGTATACCATAAATTTATTTTACTTTATTTTATTTTATTTTATTTTATTTTATTTTATTTTATTTTATTTTATTTTATTTTATTTTATTTTATTTTATTTTATTTTATTTTATTTTATTTTATTTTATTTTATTTTATTTTATTTTATTTTATTTTATTTTATTTTATTTTATTCTGTCAGAAATAACACGTCTGTTTGAACAACAGTTTCAGAAGTTTAAACTAAATAGAAGAATTAAACAACTGATAGATACTTTTCACACTAATTACTAAAATGAAGCTCTGTTGAAAGAAAGGCTTGTTAAGCACTCAAAATCAAACTTTACTAAGATTTCCACAGAGAAAACCTGTTCATTCTTTCAAAGATAATTATTTTAGTGTATCCATTCAATGAGATTTTAGTCGTCATGACTCCAGCTGAATCTGTGATATAAAATACTGAAACAAGACTTTAATACAGTAATTTTTATGTTATTCCTTTCACTCATTCACAGACAACATCTCCTTGAGTTTTAGTTCCTCTCATGACATCCTGTGCAACATGAGCAGCTAAGCAGGAGTTTCCATGCTTGGTGCCTACATGATGGCCATGAATTAAATCTTACCAAAATCATCCCATCTTCTACTCTGTGATGCACTTTTCAACCAAGGAGATGATTGCAGAGCAGCTGTATAAAGGTGAAAAACAGTTTGCCCAGTTTTCTGCCTAGATCTGCTCATGTCATGGGAATTAGTGTGGTTAGGAGAAGCTTCATAAAGAAAGGAAATAATATTTTTAATTTTCATGCTGAGTTCTCTGTTGAGTTCCTCACACTGGGTTGCACAGTGTGCACGAGGTTGACCACTGATGAGACTGCACAGACCCTGAGGGGAGCAGAGCTCACCCGGTGTGTGGCTGTGAATTTGAGCTAGTGTCTCCAGAAATGTGCTGCTCCTGGCAGGGAAGGTCTCTCCCCCTTTCATCCTTATTCAGAATCAACAACTGATAAAAGCTTATACAGAGCAAGACTTATCTGTAGAAAAATACATCTGCACACTGTGGTGTCAATACAACTGAATACTCCACTGTCTGCTAGCCACTGGGCATGTCTTCATCTTCTTCTCATAAAATCACAGAATCACAGAATGGTTTGGATTGGAAGAAACTTTAAAGATCATTTGGTTCCAAACCTGCTGCCATGGGCAGTGACAGCTTTCACTAGTCCTGGTTGCTCCGATCCCCATCCAGCCTGGCCTTAAACACTTTCAGGTATGGGGGACACACAAATTCTCTGGGATACCAGTACCAAGTGCCTCACCACCTGACAGTTTCCATGTGGGCTTTCCTGCTATAGAGTAGGCATTTTGATGACTTTCCAGAATTTTATCTGGGGATCACTTTTATATTTGGTATAAAGAAGAACTTTGTCCTTTCTAGGTGGAGACTTGTTCACATGCATTTGTGTGGTTGGAGTTGTCCATTTCTTTATCATTTTATGGATCACTAAGATGTGGTGATAAAATTGAAAATAGTAAGAGCTAATCTTTTAAAATGGATCTCGGTGGCCTCAGATGTTACTGACTATTTGTGCTAGCTCATTTTTAAAGACTACCCATAGATGTGATAACTTAGAGAAATGAAGCCATAAACTAAGAACCATGACAATTTAACTGTATTTAATCTCAATGATGCAGCATACTCATCTTGAGGGGAAAATGAATCTGTCAACTTACAAGTTCTTCATATATGTTCAGAACTTGAAAACATTTTACAATCTGTTTTTAAAGTGTATTTCAAAATAATGCTTTTGCTATCCTTATAGAGAAAACAGCCTTGGCAAAAATGTTTGGGAAACCTCAAGCACTGACATTTTGAAATGATAGATTAAATTATTTCAGTGAAGGCTGGGGATATTTTAGTCTTGGGCCAGTTTTACAGTGAAACTACAGTGAAACTACTCTGCATCATTGCCTACTACCAGCCAGTTAGCTGTCCTGAACCAGTTGTGTAATTTCTTTAAATTGGACATGGGTTATTCATCAAAATATCAAACCAAAATATTTCCAAAATATTACAAGTTTTTTTTTGTGGTATTTTTTAAACATTTCTATTAGGCATATTATATTTGATGGCATAATGATGTGTAAAGCTAGTGCTTTTTGCCCAGTGTGCCTTGAAACACAGAAGTGTTCCTTGCAGTTAAGAGACATATTGAGGAAATTTGTAACTGGCAGCTGTTTTAATAAAGAGCTCTATATAGTGTTCTAGTTTGGTTCTTAGAAAGCAAATCATTCTACTTGGCAGCTTTGACAAACAGAAGGTTGCTATTTGAAATACAAGAGATATTAATAAATTCTGTCATATTTACTACCTCACTGAACTTAATTTATTGTTATTTAAAATTTTACTGGTAGGATTCTGCACTGAGTAAGATGACATGAGAAGTGCTATGTGAAATGGGCACAGAAATACAGAAATAAACTTCCAAAGCAAGGGATTTTTTAGTGCACAATATATTCTCCATTTGAAAACATACTACATGCTAAAGAACAAGAATGAGCACTGGTTTTTGTTTGTCTGTTAAAATATTTCCCAGATTTGGAAAGTAATATAGTCTGGCTCAGATGATCCTTCACAGACATTGAGAACAAATAGATACTAACAAAACAGTGTGTCCTTTGTAGAAGGTATTTGGCAAATACTCATGATTGTCTAATATGTACAATCAAGGCCTGTTTATGACTGATGTGTATAGAAAAGAAAGTTTGCCAGTGTATTAATAGTTAGACCTGTTGTACTCTATAGTTACTTGCTTTACAATTTCTTGTAAACTGCAGTCAAGTGTGACACACAATTTTCTGAAAATACTGCTGACCACTGGATCTTGGAAGAATATGTCACCCAGCCTAATAAAGCATAAAATAACTTTTTCTTCTATTGTGTGTACAGAAAAACATTATGTAGAAAGATTAGGGAATAAAAAGAAACACATAAATCCAAACCCCAAGCAAAAAAATTTTGTTCTCTTGTTGTATAGGGAAAAGAATTTAAAAGAAATGGAAGAACCCAAACCTTAACAAACTTATGAACACAGATATTATAAACCATTGTTTAAGAGAAAGTTAGAAAAAAACCCCCTGACAATCTGTAAAGTACAATGGAACAAAGACATCTGGTAAGTACATACTTGCATTAAGCCTAAGTATACATATAGTTCTAAATTAATAAATACATTATTAATTTTTTTTTTTTTGTGGGAATCATTGCATGACTGTATTCCTTCAGAAGATCCAAATCTCCTTCAGCTTTTTCTAATGAGCACAGAAAATGTTCAGTACATTATAGATGTAGATCTTCAAAGTTTAGATTGCACCAAATTATTGAACAAAAGAGGAACCCCTCTGACATTTTCCCAGAGAAGTTGCAGCATGTATGTGAATGCTTGTTAATTCAAGAGCTTCATTCCCTAATTCAGTTATGCAACACCCCATTAGTTTCCTTTTATCAATTATATCAAAGACCATATAAGTAGTTTTATCTAGTGCAGAACAGAATTTTTTAGCACACACAGTGTGATATGGTGTTGTGCAAAGTAGCAAACAACTCCACAGTATCAGTGAATCTGGCAAATAAAATTAGGTAGTATTCAGTCAAAATTTCAGGCCATTTGATACTAACTGTCCATTCCTCTCATCTTCTCTTTCCTAATTGTCCCTGTTTCATTTTGCAGTGTTGACAACATTCCACAGAAATTAAAGAAGTGCAAGTCCATAAATGCAGGAGGAAATGTTTTCTACAATTCTTCTGTTACTATAAACATGTGCCTTGTGAGCATACTTAGGGGAACAAAGCTTGTCTTAATAAATACTTTGTAACCTTTGCAAGCATTGTGACAACACATTGTCACACAGGTGAAAAATTAAGCATTTCACAAGCATTGTGAAAAATGCATTGTCATCACAGGTGAAAAATTAAGCACTCATTTGCAAGAAGAATATGTCCTGGGGTGACTTTATGATACTGGTATCCCCAATCGTCTGGTTTATGTTATATATTAAGCTCTGTACCTTTAAGACTGGCTCTGAGAGCAAAAGAGGGGGAAAAAGAAGCCGCAGTTTGTGTTAAAGAAAATATAACTCCCACACATCTCGCTCCTGGACTGTGTTGTCTGCAGCACAGACAGACAGCGGGACAGAGCTTCTCCCTGGCTTTTAGTTAGTTTTAGCTAGCTGAGGCAGAAGAATTCCCCGGACCTTTGGTTTTTTTTCCTTTTTCTTGGATCTGTGCAAGCCTGCTCTGGACTGAACACCCAGCTAAACCCCGGGAGCCCACGCCTGTGGCCCACCAGGGCCTGGGCCTCGGCACTTTTCCAGCGCTGGAGGGACTGATAAGAAACTGAGCAAGCCGAGCTACACACCACATGAAAAGGACTTTTCTTCCTAGATTTGCCATCCCATCGAACAGCAAGAGGTTTTATTATTTAATATTATTCAATTTTCTGTTAAATAAACAGCTTTTTCCACTTCTCTCCAAAGAAATTTTTTCCCTTTCCCGGACCGGTTGGTGGGGAGGGGCATTTCCCTGGGGAAATCCCCATCCAGAGTTTTCCTCCCTAATTTGCCCTAAACTAAGACATATACAGCTTTTGGCGCCCAGTGCGGGGCGAGAGAAAGTGGAAAAACCTGTACTGATTGTTGGTTGTATTTTTGGTTGTATTTATTCTGTGTTAAGATAAAGCAGTCAGTAGCCATGTTGTTTGGATACATAATATCTCTCGGGGTGGAAGCCTTCATGTCGATCTGGTCCCTAGAATTTTTTGAGGTTTTAATACTTGTCTTTTCCCTCTTTCACAATAGAGGGGCGTGGATTAGAATGGTTATTGTGCTGGGCTTGGTGATAATTATTTGTAGGAAGTTTATAGAACTACTGAAGTTTCTGTCAGGTATGTTTGGCTTATGGTTTCTTCGCCCGACCCTGCCTCCCAGTCCCAGTAGCACATTTTGGGAGTTTATTGGTAATTGTACCCAGTTTGTTAGAGGAAGAGCAGGGGATGAGGCTTTTCAGCCTTTTCTTTCCTTTTTCTCCTTTGAATCTGTTATGTCCCTCTTTGAGAATATCCAGTTTCCCCTGAGTGTTAAGGATACTACTTTCCTGGTAGTTCAGCTGTTAAGCTTCCTCTATACGGCCTGTAACTTCTCTAGAGTGAGGGCTGAGATATCCAGAGGAGCCAATGAAACCCCTGTCCCAGAAGTAGGCTCAGGTGTGAAAAATCCTGAGTGGAGTAGAGAATGGGAAAGAATTGGCCGAACTCTGGAGGAATTTTCTGATTCCCCAGCCTGGGAATTTTCACGTGAACAAATTCAGAACCCAGATGAAGTAGGGAAATATCTGGAAGAGAATTGCTGTGATGATTCTAAGAAGAAAAATTTCATTGCAATAAGCTGGGCCCTAGTGTATGCTTATCGCACGCTGCTAGATACTGTAGGGCAGGCAGATAAATCAGCAGCTACCCCAGTCACTCAGGCTGCAGCCAAGTCAGCAGCCAAACCAGACAGTGAGCCTAAGCCAGCAGCCAAACCAGACAGTGAGCCTAAGCCAGCAGCCAAACCAGACAGTGAGCCTAAGCCAGTGGCCACACCAGACAGTGAACCTAAGCCAGTGTCTGTTGCTCCTACCACGAGAGGTATGAAATTCAAAACCAAAACCGATCGGCCAGTAGATGATGATAATGGCGATGAGGGGGAAGGACCCTCAAGACCAGCAACTGATCAGAAATCAGAAGGCGCTGGTGAACCTTTCTCCCTGAAGGACCTTCGTGGCCTGAGAAAAGATTACACTCGACGACCTGATGAATCTATAATTAGTTGGTTAGTCCGTCTGTGGGATGCTGCAGGTGAGGCTACAGTTCTGGATGGCACTGAAGCGAGGCATCTGGGATCCCTGTCACATGATCCGGTTATCGATCAAGAAGTGATGAGGGGGGCTGACCCTTACAGTCTCTGGGAACGGGTCCTAAGAAGTGTGGCACAAAGATATCTGTGTGCAGACGATCTCTATATACAGCAAACTCGTTGGAAAACCATAGAACAAGGGATTCAGCGCTTGAGAGAAATGGCAATAGTAGAGATTGTCTTCGTGGGTGACTTAGGTACTAGAAATCCAGATTTGGTGCCATGTACATCTGTGATGTGGCGAAAACTTGTTCGACTTGGGCCACAAGAATACGCTTTTGCTTTAGCAACAATGAAGCGGGATGACCGAGAGGAGACTGTGCTGGATATGGCGAAGAAACTTCGAACATATGCAGATACCGTGCATGGCCCCATGCAGGCAACAATTGCAGCTGTGAGAACAGATATGCGAAACCTCCAAGACAAAATGGAAGAGAATTTCAAGAAACTCAAGGAAGATCTTCTTCCAGTCTCGGCAGTACAGTCCAAGAGCCCCGGGACCCAACGCAGAAATTCCCCAGATAGAGAGAAAAAGCTACGAGCTGAGCTGTGGTTTTTCCTACGTGACTGTGGAGAAAACATGAAAAGATGGGATGGAAAATCTACTGGTGCTCTGGCACAACGAGTGCGTGAATTAGAAGACAGCAAGACTCAGGGGGGATACTCCACCAAAAAGAAAGCCGCTCCAGTAGCCTGTAGTCAAACTGACAAGTATGATGATGACATGTCTGATTCTCTTGAAGGAACCTCCAAGACATATACCCAAGGAAAGAAGGATAACCAGGCTTAGAGGGGCCCTGCCTCTAGCCAGGTAGAGGCTAGGGAAAACCGTGTCTTTTGGACTGTGTGGATTCGTTGGCCTGGCACATCTGAACCACGAAAATATGAGGCCTTGGTTGACACTGGTGCCCAGTGCACCCTAATCCCATCAAAATATGTAGGGGCAGAATCTGTTTCTATTGCTGGTGTGACAGGGGGATCACAGGACTTTACTTTAGTGGAAGCTGATGTGAGCCTGACTGGAAATGAGTGGAAGAAACACCCCATTGTGACTGGCCCAGAGGCCCCGTGCATTTTGGGCATAGACTACCTCCGAAGTGGGTATTTTAAGGACCCAAAGGGGCTTAGGTGGGCATTTGGGATAGCAGCTGTAGAGACAGAGGGTGTCCAGCAACTGAACACCTTGCCTGGACTGTCAGAGAACCCATCTGCAGTAGGACTCCTGAAAGTGGAAGAACAGCGAGTACCAATTGCCACCTCGACGGTGCATCGCCGACAGTATAGAACAACTCGAGATGCTGTGATCCCCATCCACAAGATGATCCGAGAGCTGGAGAGCCAAGGGGTGGTCAGCAAAACCCACTCACCCTTCAACAGCCCCATCTGGCCTGTGCGTAAATCTGAAGGAGAATGGAGATTGACTGTGGACTATCGTGCATTGAATGAAGTAACTCCACCGCTGAGCGCTGCCGTGCCGGACATGCTAGAGCTCCAGTACGAGCTGGAGTCCAAAGCAGCAAAGTGGTACGCCACTATTGACATTGCCAATGCATTTTTCTCCATTCCCCTGGCAGCAGAATGTAGGCCTCAGTTTGCTTTCACGTGGAGGGGAGTGCAGTACACCTGGAACCGACTGCCCCAGGGGTGGAAGCACAGCCCCACCATCTGCCATGGACTGATCCAGGCTGCCCTGGAAAAGAGTGAGGCTCCGGAACATCTGCAGTACATTGATGACATCATTGTTTGGGGAAAGACGGCTGAAGAGGTCTTTAAGAAAGGAGAGAAAATCATCCAAGTTCTCCTGAAAGCCGGTTTTGCCATCAAGAAGAGCAAAGTTAAGGGACCAGCTCGTGAGATTCAGTTTCTGGGGGTAAAGTGGCAAGATGGACGGCGTCAGATCCCTACTGATGTCATCAACAAGATCACAGCAATGTCTCCACCAGCCAACAAGAAGGAAACACAAGCTTTCCTAGGTGCCATAGGTTTTTGGAGGATGCACATTCCTGAGTACAGTCAGATTGTGAGCCCTCTTTACCTGGTCACCCGCAAAAAGAACACTTTCCAGTGGGGCCCTGAACAGCAGCAAGCCTTTGCTCAGATTAAGCAGGAGATCGCTCATGCAGTAGCCCTTGGCCCAGTCAGGACAGGACCAGATGTGAAGAACGTGCTCTACTCTGCAGCCGGGAGCCATGGTCTGTCCTGGAGCCTGTGGCAGAAAGTGCCTGGGGAGACTCGAGGCCGACCACTGGGATTCTGGAGCCGAAGCTACAGAGGGTCCGAAGCCAACTACACTCCCACAGAGAAGGAAATCTTAGCTGCCTATGAAGGAGTTCAAGCTGCCTCAGAAGTGATTGGCACAGAAGCACAACTCCTCCTGGCACCCCGACTGCCAGTGCTGGGGTGGATGTTTAAAGGAAAGGTTCCCTCTACCCACCACGCCACCGACGCTACATGGAGCAAGTGGATCGCCCTCATCACGCAGCGCGCCCGTATTGGAAACCCAAATCGCCCTGGGATTTTGGAGATAATTACAAACTGGCCTGAAGGTGAAAACTTTGATCTCACTGATGAAGAGGAGCAGGAACAAGTGACACGGGCTGAAGAAGCTCCACCATATAACCAACTTCCAGCAGAAGAAACACGCTACGCTCTGTTCACTGATGGTTCCTGTCGCATCGTAGGGATGAACCGGAAGTGGAAAGCAGCCGTATGGAGCCCCACACGACAGGTCGCAGAGGCCACTGAAGGAGAAGGTGGATCAAGCCAACTTGCTGAACTCAAAGCTGTTCAACTGGCCCTGGACATTGCTGAAAGAGAGAAGTGGCCAAAACTCTATCTCTACACTGATTCATGGATGGTAGCCAATGCTCTGTGGGGATGGCTGGAAAGGTGGAAAAAGGCCAACTGGCAACGCAGAGGAAAGCCAATCTGGGCTGCTGATGAGTGGAAAGACATCGCCACCAGGGTAGAGAAACTGTCTGTGAGGGTCCGTCATGTAGATGCCCATGTCCCCAAGAGTAGGGCTAATGAAGAGCACCGAAACAATGAGCAGGTGGATCAGGCTGCAAAGATAGAGGTGTCAAAGATAGACTTAGATTGGCAACACAAGGGAGAGTTGTTCCTAGCTCGATGGGCCCATGATGCCTCAGGCCATCAGGGTAGAGATGCCACCTATAAGTGGGCACGAGACCGAGGGGTAGATCTAACCATGGACAGTATTTCCCAGGTTATCCATGACTGTGAGACGTGTGCCACGATCAAGCAAGCCAAGCGGTTGAAGCCCCTCTGGTACGGTGGGCGGTGGTCCAGATACAAGTATGGGGAGGCCTGGCAGATTGACTACATCACACTGCCCCAAACCCGCCAAGGAAAGCGCTACGTGCTCACGATGGTAGAAGCCACCACTGGATGGTTGGAAACCTACCCTGTGCCTCATGCCACTGCCCGGAACACCATCCTGGGACTTGAGAAGCAGGTCCTTTGGAGGCACGGCACCCCTGAGAGGATTGAGTCAGACAATGGGACTCATTTCAAGAATAACCTTATAAACAGCTGGGCTAGGGAACATGGCATTGAGTGGGTGTACCATATCCCCTACCATGCACCTGCTGCAGGGAAAGTGGAGAGGTACAATGGACTGTTAAAGACTACCTTGAAAGCATTGGGTGGGGGATCTTTCAAAAATTGGGAGCAGCATCTAGCAAAGGCCACCTGGATAGTTAACACCCGAGGTTCCACCAACCGAGCAGGCCCAGCCCAGTCCGAGGCCCTGTATATAGTAGACGGAGACAAAGTCCCAGCGGTACATCTCAGAGGTTTGTTAGGAAAGACAGTTTGGATCAATTCTACTTCGAGTGCAAACAAACCCATTCGTGGGGTTGTTTTTGCTCAGGGACCGGGTTGCACATGGTGGATAATGCGGAAAGATGGAACAACACAATGTGTACCTCAGGGAGATCTGATGGTTGGGTGAAGATCGTGAATTAATTCCCTTGTCTGTATAATGTATGTGTTGTAGAGTTAAAATATATATATATATTAATTTTGATAATAAGTTGACGATATGGGGATAAGGGGTGGAATGTCCTGGGGTGACTTTATGATACTGGTATCCCCAATCGTCTGGTTTATGTTATATATTAAGCTCTGTACCTTTAAGACTGGCTCTGAGAGCAAAAGAGGGGGAAAAAGAAGCCGCAGTTTGTGTTAAAGAAAATATAACTCCCACACATCTCGCTCCTGGACTGTGGTGTCTGCAGCACAGACAGACAGCGGGACAGAGCTTCTCCCTGGCTTTTAGTTAGTTTTAGCTAGCTGAGGCAGAAGAATTCCCCGGACCTTTGGTTTTTTTTCCTTTTTCTTGGATCTGTGCAAGCCTGCTCTGGACTGAACACCCAGCTAAACCCCGGGAGCCCACGCCTGTGGCCCACCAGGGCCTGGGCCTCGGCACTTTTCCAGCGCTGGAGGGACTGATAAGAAACTGAGCAAGCCGAGCTACACACCACATGAAAAGGACTTTTCTTCCTAGATTTGCCATCCCATCGAACAGCAAGAGGTTTTATTATTTAATATTATTCAATTTTCTGTTAAATAAACAGCTTTTTCCACTTCTCTCCAAAGAAATTTTTTCCCTTTCCCGGACCGGTTGGTGGGGAGGGGCATTTCCCTGGGGAAATCCCCATCCAGAGTTTTCCTCCCTAATTTGCCCTAAACTAAGACAGAATATTATCTCTACAAATAAGAATGTGTCCTGGTAAATATCTTGGGTGAGTCATCTCCAGGATGCACCTATTTGTCTCTATTGGCTATAGGAGAAGTCTGGACAGATTTTTTTTTTTTGCTGTAGGTTATTTGCTTTGACAAAGCGCTGAAGTTCATGTCCCTTTTTCATACCAGGGCAGAGGAGCAAATTAGCAACTGTGTCAAACCTTAATGTTCAGTCAGCCCAGGTAATTGCTACTGTGAATGCTATAAATATTTGCTTATTCTCAAGGAAAGCAGAAATGAAGTCCCTGCTACTCTGAGTCTTCTGCAAAAAGCTTTTCTTGATTGCATTAGAATGTGGAATGAAAATGCTTTCTACGCCCACAATATTTCTGTTTGTTTACATGACTAATATGAAGCTTGAAATGCAGCTTAAATGGAAGGGCAAGGCACATCATCTACTGTCTGGATTGTTTGCCTAACACAACATGCTGCAAAGAGAGGTCTGTGAGATGTCATTTTATAGCTTTTCTAAAAGATTCTGTTCACTTCTTATATAATTTCCTAAATGTTATTTTTAATAGTCTGATTAAATTTATGGAATTTTCTCTATGTTATGTGTATGCCATATGTGATACAATTCAGTATTCACTCGCCACAGTATCCTTGTATGAGAACAAAGTTTAAGTGAAGCTGTATAACTATCCACTCAAAAGTTCCTCAAATAATTCAGTATCTTCCTTGGAAATAAATATACTGTGGTCTATAGCTGGTTGAATAATGCAAGAAGTTATTAATGGGCAATTATTCTATGAGAAATTGTCAAATTTACAACAGGTATTATTCACAATAGATTATCTGACCAGTTTCACTGTTGTGAATCAAATTTTCTAGGCAGCCAGACTATCTCCTGTATGAAATACACAACTCAATGCTATTAAACTAAATTAAGTATTTCTGCAATATTATTCATGGTTCACTGTAGCCAAAGAAATACCTTATACTCTGCAGAGGTTTTTATGGTGATATAAAATACTTCAAATACCTTTAAAACTATCAGAGTATTGTCTTGGGGTTTTTCTGCAGTTAAATACATTCTTTCCTACATCACCATTTCTGTGTCATTTCAACATTTGTATTTTACAATGCCTGCATGTTGGCAGTCAATACACTTGAATTCATGAATAAATCATTTATTTGCAGACTACTCTCTGCAGTCTGCAGATTGAATACCTGTGAAGTCCAAGGACCTTATTGGACTTCAGTAGCGTATATTATATTTTATTATTATTTACTTATATCTTCCAACATCTCACAGTATGAAAAATATTGTGATGATGAGAAACAGATTGCAGTTGATAAAACATGGTTTTTTGTTTTTTTTTTCAAGGGCAGGTAAATGACCTGAAAAGTGTCAGGCCTTGCTTGAACAGCAAAAAAGCTGCCCTGTGCCCCCAGCGAGCTCATGAAGAAATCTGAGGAAGGGTGTGGCAACAGTTGTAAATAAAGGAGGAAACTGCATATTTTAAAGAAACTTAAATTGATTCTATCTTCCGATGTGGAATGATTCCTTGAACTGCAGCTTAACATGAAAGATGGAAGATTAATCTCCAAACTTATCATTACAATTTTAAAGCCAATGGAAGTCATTACATAATCTTTCCCAGTTTGAAGGAAAATATATGACTGAATAAGTTTTTACCTGATACCTATAGGAAAAAAATACATTCAAAATGCTAATTGCAAAAAACACCTACATATCAACCAAGAGGAAAGTTAGTGTTACTCTAAGTTGGAAAAAGTTTATATCAAATAAAAATAAACCCTTGAAAATCCAAGAAACTCAAATCTGTTGTTTCTTTTTAATTGTCTTTGATTTCCAGTTTTATAATCGTAGTCTTTGTGTAAATAAGAACATAGGCTTCATTTCTCTAATTGACTATATTTTGATTTTCAGTCTTGGACTTTCTCACATTGCAGTCTTTAGTTAGTCCTTATTGATGCTCTGTTTTACTTAGGAGTTACTATGTTTCCAATGTTTAAAATAAAATTCCTTTTTTTAGTTTCTGTCTTTGTAAAGGCCAAGGTAGTAAATTTCCCAGATCACTGGTGATTCCTGACTTGTCCTTTACCTTCCATAATTTGCGTCATTTTCTGAAGCATAAAAAGTTTGAAAGTATAAAACAAAAATGTATTATATATGCATACACCTTTCCCTCTTGAGAACCAAAGAAATGCCTTATCTGTTTAGTATGAATATAAGACAGACAATTTCTACGTGCAGAATCTTAAAATAGATTCATGGCAATATTTTGGTGTTTGGTTTTAGGGTTTTTTTTTTTTTTTTTGTATGAAATGTCTTTGCTGGCTCACTGCACTTACCAGGACTCTGGTTCAGCAGTTTTTCAGAGTACTATGGTGAAACCCTCACACCTTATATTCTAATAATTAATACCATTCTTGTGGACTGTGGGAAAAAATGGGCCAAGAGCCTCCAGCTGGTGTCTTGCTGAATTTATTGTTTGTCCTCTGCACTCAAGACAACCTTAGTTTTAATCCCATCTCCTCAAATTGTAGAGCTTATGAATTCAGGCACTCACCTGAGTATCAAGGGCCTTGGTCTGTGTCCTCAAGGAGAAGAACAGGCTTTCTGTGAAAAATTAAGTGGGAAATTAACCACAGCATGTTTAGAGCAAAAAGTGGTTTTCTTTTGTGTGTGCTGACTGGGACCCACTTGCCCCTGAAATCTCTTTTTCTTTCTGCCTCTACATTGCTTTCCTAAAAGCATGGAATAGAAGCTGCAGTCTGTCAATGACTACTAAAATATCCATTAAGAATTACTGTGATGAGGCAGAAATATTGTCCTCCTCCAAATGCTGTTTCATATTTTCCATAGTTTTGAAATGTTTTCTTTTGGATCTGCTAGAAAGTAAAAAGAAACTACCTCACTATTTTCACAAATTTACCAATGCTTAGATGGTCTAATTTTATCTGAAGGCAAAAATAAGCAGGTTGAAGTATAGCACCTTGTGAAGGAAAGCTTACTCCTTACACATGCAGCAGTGACTTTATGTATGTCCACTAATGAGAAAAATAGATGTCAAAATGTAGCATAATAAAACTGAATTTTTTGGCTATTCTCAGAGAAGGTTTTCAGTCCAGTTTCAGGAAAGAAGGAAAAAACCCCACTTATTACTGAAGGAAATCAAAGGCCATTGCTATATGGGATGCTATTTTCTTGTTTTAGACATTTATGTATATGTATATTTTGTTCATTTGACTGAATTACCTCAGTGCTATTTAAAAATATTTGAAAGTGAAATGGAGAAAGAATTAACTAACACTTAATAGGAAACTTAATAATTATTGCTGCTGTTTTCCTAAACTCATTGGGATGCAAAGGTATAAGAAGCAGAAACTGACTCAAATCTATCTGGAAGTGGATTTTTACTGTCCCAAAAGGTGTCCTGTGATAATGAAGGTAACAAGTGAGAGAACAAAGTAGAAAAAAACAAAAACAAGTGTCTTCATTTCACTGGTGATCAGCACAGATTAATTTATAGTGAAGGCTGACTTATTTCTCCTATATCTCATCCTCAATGTGATCTATAACAATTCCAGGGAAAATTCTGGAAGAATGAGAGAGTGAAGCATGTGGATGTGTTTCATAGGGGGCTCTGCTATTTTAAATGTTTTTATGGGACCATTCAGGTAAAGTAAGAAGCATCACTGTGAGTGGAGTCATACATAGACAGTCACTACATTTCTCTTCTGTAAACCTGGTCCTTCTTATCTGTGGAATTTATGAACAAAAGAGAGACTCAGAAACTTCAAAAGACCCCTCCACACCATGGAAATGAGGTTGTCTGATTGGTTATGTGACTTGTAATGAGTGAGCAGCCAGTCAGACACAACAGCTAATCCACAGAATTTATGTTTGATATTTTAGGCCATTCACTGAAGAGCTGTGTCAAACAGCATATTAAAAACTCCCAAAATGAACCAGAAGCCCATTTATGGATGTTTGACTGAAGAGTGTAAGTTGTAGCTAAGTTTCATTTGCACCCTCCCTGAAGCATCGCTGAAAATAAAACTCCATGAGTGTTACTGTGTCACATAATGCCTCTGGATGCAGATGGACACATTTTTCTGGCACGCTGATCATGCTTCCAAATAAATGGCTATTTAAACCTTTCTCTGAGAGGCTAAAGGGGATAACTGGGAAAAATAACTTTCCTGTGATTTATGACAAACTGGGGAGAGAGAGCTCAAAGGATGGCAGAGGCATGAAGGTTTCAGACAGTGGGTGTGATTTGCAAGGGAATAAGCAAGCAGAAAGAACCATTCTCCTCTTCACCAGATTGCATTTTTGAAAGTTGTGTTTTGGTCTGTAGTATCTGACTTCACTAACTCTTTCCTGCTCGTGCTGGCAAGAGAGAGGAGTCTTGGATTTCCAGTTTCCTACAGGGTGGGAAATGTAGGTAAACTGAAGAGTATGTGTCGTAGCCTGTCTTAATTCTCTCCCTTTTAGGGCACTTTTAAGAGGAATTGTGATTACCTGAGTAAAACTACTTGTAGATGAGTTAAATTATTCATAGACTTTCTGTAGTAGTATCACATTCATTGATAGAAGCCATCTGATCTTCTTATTAATATCTAGTAAAGCACTTCATGAAAACGGTAACACAGTATTCACATACAAAGGATGTTTTAAAATTAAACTCTTAGCTCTTTCATATAGAAATATATGCAGCCTGGTAAACTATGGGACAGATCTCAGGGAAGAAATTCTTCTGAATCACACAAGCATACACTATATTGAAATTGTCATTATAATGCATATAATTTCAGCAAAATTATAGCTGATCACAGTGAAGTGATGGGTTTTTTTTGTTCACTTTCTTCAGTAATTGGAATAATTATCAGAGGTTTCAATTGTCAGCTTTGTGTCTGCTGTGTTTAATATTATTCATGCCATGATCCGTGAGTTGGAAGTGAAATTCCTTTACAAATCTGGTGACAACTCTTGCTGTGATAAAAGATAAAGGTAGCAATATTGACATTAAAGGGATCAAGTTTGCTGTCAAAATAATACCACAGAGAAAGAAAGACATGTAAATAGGATTGTTTTGAGTGTGAGACTGGAAAAAAAAGTTATATGATTTTGATGTTCTAAAGGCCAAAAAAAAGCAGTATTTGAAAGGTTAAATCAGCATTTGAAATCTTATTTTTTTTTAGTAGCTGTTTTGCTCTGATTTAGTTATAAAGGTTTGTGAAGGTTCACGAACCTTATCAGAAAGTATCTTACGATGTTTCTTAAGTGCAAGATGTGAAAACTGGAAGAGAGATAGTAATAAGGAGGACCCTAGTTTTGCAAAATTCTTGCATATATGTAGAAGCATCTGTATACATATTCAGCCTGACATCCTTGATGCCAAAAGATGATGGCGTTGAACTTGGAGCTGGGCCCAGGAGAAGTGTGTTTTGGTGTTGTGAGCCATTGGTCTGGGGCACAGGAGCACAGGGGAATTTCATATAGAATACATATAATTAATATTTATATATTAAGTATAATAATGTATAATTAGGAATCTTTACCTGATTAATCAGTGTTCCTAATGTATTTCAAATTAACTAAACTAGTGCAATGTTTTCTGTCGAAACTGATGTTAAGATTTCTATCTTTATATTATGCTGAAGAAAATGGAATTACTTTATGTTAATATACATAAAACCATTTTCAGAGCATGTGTTATTATATTTTTCCCTAAACAGTAATAGTAGCTTTCAGAGGTCCTCAAATAAATCCCAAGATAAGAGAACACAGGTTGTGCAATAGTCATTTATTTGTTATCTCTCCTGTAAGAATCCTTTTCTTCAAGCCGTGTTAGAGATTTAGCACTGGAAAAAGATAAAATTATAAAAAAGTAGCAGTTTTCAGAATTATGGAGGCAGTGACATATAGTATAAACCCAGAACATAAAAATATGAGAAAAATAGGTGCATTCATGTCTTGTCTAAAGTAACTGCAGCTGCTTTCCTCTCAGCTTTAGTGGCCTAACGATCCATAAATTTTGCTGCTTCTCCTGGTATAGTAGAAATATAAGTATTGCTTTGAAAACTAATTGGAAGTCTTGCTAGGTAAAGTCTGATATAATCCTGTTTTTAATATTTCAGCCACAGTTAAGATTGTGGAGGATTTACCAGAAGAAGAATTATAAAAGAGAGTTTTTTCCTTTAAAGTGTAATATGCAGGAAGCCTGTATCACTGTCCCTTTTTAGTTAAATGTGGGAGTTGGTGTCACTTGAAAAGAGTGTTTTATGAATCAGGACCTTTGTTTCTTGATAAAGCAGACTATTTCATGTCAGGATACGCAAAAATATAAGCCATAAGCCTTTTGCTTACATACAATCTGAATATTATGATCTGTAACTTCAATTGATGTAAATCAAAATACATCTTGATTCCAGTGATTCCAGGCCGGTCTGTATCTGTTGGGATGGTCTGGTTGCATTCCCTGCTTTTGGGTCTATATACATGTATTAAAGAACAATAGTAACTTTTACTGACCTACTGTTTGAATCACAGCTAAAATTCATATAAATAATTAACATTTATAAATATATAATAAAATTAAAGTGTTTATCAACTGTCATACTGTCCAAGAAGGAAACTAACATGATTTATTCCTTATATTTTCAGTGTCACAAGTACCTCTAACCCTTAAAATAGACAGGAAGAAGACACCTCTTTGAATGGGTATATGCTACTGATCTTTATTTTGTCCCAGAAGAAAAATTAAAATGCTTGAGGTATTTCGTCTACATAGGATAAAATAATGGACTGCAGTAACTTCACTTCAATATTTTAAGTTTGAATTGTTAATTCAAATAACTTATATTATTGCAAAGCTTAGCAGGAACTCACCAAAAGATTAGAGACTTACAGCAGAGAAATTACATTTCAGAGCATGAACCAGCCACCAGCAGGTGAGACTTCAGGTGGACTGTCCTCATGAAGAGTTTATTCCAGAGAGAATTACCCTGAAGGATTCTGAGGTTGTCTTGGAACACTGAATTGATCACTTAAGCATGCCTCTGTTCCTAAAAATACATGTCTGTTTTGCTGCCTTTGAGGAAAAAACGTCAGTTTGTCACAAGATGTATTTATGCTAGAGCTGAAAAGATATTTCACCCTGGCAAATATGCACAGTTTAGTTTCTCCACTGGAACACATTAAAAATTAGAATCATGGACTTTAAGGTGTGATTCACCCCAAATTAAAGAAAAAAATCTCTTCTACTGTGCTAGATTTCAGAGATGCCCAGCACAGACTCCCACAGTAGGACATCAGCTCATTATCTTTTCCTCTCTCTGCAGGCACAGCTGGATGGCATTTCAGCTCCAAAAAGCAGGCTCTACACATTTGATGCTCTCCCTTTCTCTGCGAGGTTAAACTTACACTGTAGAATTTCAACTGCATTTCTTTCCACACATCTTCTTCTGTGCCCTTCACAGCTGGAAGAGCATTCTGTTTCACAAATAATTAAAGAGAAGGAGAAATTATTGTAGACCACAGATTTTAGGCACACAGGTAAGTCAGCTAGTCTGACTTCCCATCTGCACAAGCCAGGTGTTCTATTCACATTGCACATAGGTGTTCCTGGGGGCTGCAGTCCAGACTGAAAAATAAAATGAGAAAATAAAAAGAACTCTCTTACTTGATGCTTTCCTTCTGTTAATGAAAACAAGCAAAACAATACTAGACAAGAAATGAGCAGCCCTTCTGTGAAGAATGACAGATGAGATATTGATAGAGCCTCCAAGAGACTGCTGGGACAGGAGACACCCTGGGGGAGGAAAGGCAAAGGTGGAGCAGCCAGAGGGGACCCATCCAGCAGGGTATAAGTCTGTGATTTCTGGCAGTGGGAGGAGGGCTCCATCTCAACCTGCAGGTATTTAATCTTAAATACACTTCAGTGCCCTGGCAGCAGAGGAGAAACATGTCTTGTTGGGGAAGGAGCCTGTGTCAGATATCCCAGCTTTTATGATTAAGATCAGTGCTACAAAGAGGTAAGTGCAAGTGGAAGATGTGGCATGAAAAAGGAGCACTGGCATGGATGAAACAAGCTGTTCAGCATGGACACGAGGGCATAAACGGGAGGAATAATTGTAACTTCTGTTGAGGAGACCTTTGAATATTGAAAAGCTACAGAAAGAAACAAGAGTCCAAAGTGAGATGAGACATATTTTGATGTGGTGTGGTGAAGGTCAGTAACAGATTGCCTGGGCAGAAAAGAAGGTGTATGGGCCTTAAATAGCTATTTTTTGTCCTCATGTCCTCCATACATCTGGAGAGAGGGCACCATAGCATTGAGCAAATCCAGAAGCTGAAATATGTTTCAGTTCTTAAGACAAAGCCCTTTTCTGGGACCACTGCTTCTATCAATGTGGTTGGGAAAAAGAAGTAGATGACTTTTGAGGAGCAAAAGCTTCAGGGGACTATTTAGAGCAGCTGAGTGTCTTCAGATCTGTGGGACTGAATGAGGTACATCTGGAGGTATGTATCTGAAGGAGCTGAAATGATGGTGAGACTAAGAAAATTCATGTTGATCAGAGGAGATTCCTGCTGACTGGAAAAAAGCCAACACTCCATCCTTCTTTGAGACAGGCAAGGATGAGGTGAAGAATTGCAACATTCTCACTGGAAACTCAGTTTATTTTAAACTTTTATCCAGGCTGGATAAAATACAAATTTTCAACTCAGATAGCAGTCTAGTGTTTTCTGCTGAAATGGGATGTTGAGAAACTGGAAAGAGACAGTGAGAACAGTATCACTAACCAGAGCTATACAGCATGAAGAAATACCCATTCCTGATTACTTTGAAGACTCAGCTATAGTCTATAGGCTATGGCAGTAGTTCATCTGATGTAGTTGTGGGAATAGATTTGCTTGGAGCAGGATGACGTACTCAACCACTTTCAGAGGTCCCTCTCTCCAACACTTCTAAGGGTCTGTGACCACCACAATAGAAAGACAAAAATTGGTAGTGTAATTTTGCATGGACTAGCAGAACAGCTTACACTCATGTTTTCTAAAACCTTCTGCAATGTAGACATCACTTAATGTATAGATTCCATTGTCTTTTTTGTATAGAGACCGTATTTCCGCCAAGCACATCCATGTCTAATAGCACTTGAAACTATCTTACTGCTAATGCCTTGGAGTCTGTTGGCTGAAACTGACAATGTGGTTTTATGTAATATAATAGAAGATACTGGGTTCTAAGAAATGCCCATTGATATAATCAGCTACACTGGAGAGCATTACCTAATATTAATTGTAAAATAAGTTTTCTGGCTATGATCATTCTGTTTGGTTTATGCAGTTTTATACACCTGGAAGACTGGCTTTAAATTTATCTTTCAGACTGAGAAAAATATTTTACCTTCTAAATGTTCCTGAGGAACAAAATAACTTTACTTCATAAAAGACTTTATTTGGTTTTATAACAGTAGTTTTTTATTTCTTTTTATTTTTTTCTTGCAGATCTGAATTATGGATATGTCTGTAGCCTGCAACAGTAAATTCAGTCAGTCCTTCAGATAACAATGTTGACTACAGAGGTAAATATATAAATAGGCCAAATATTCCCTTTATAAAAGCAGGCTCTGCAGTATATTTAGGTCAGTAACAGCAACATGTTGATTATACTTACTAGAAGAGAAGGAGCAATAGGCATTTGAAATTATTTGTTGTAGAATTCCTGGAGTCATATGTACAGTAAAAGAAATAGACTTCAGGGAAATGGAGGCATTTTTCTAACTCAGGGAACTTTTGTAATTTTGGTACGTATCCATATGTTTAAATTAAATTTTAGGCAACTAATCATGAATCAAATAACTGCTTTTGCAAGATCAAGCATAATGGTTAAATGGTATTCCTATTTTTACCGTATTTATTTTAGTCTTTATTTGATTGAAAAAAAGAAAATAGGTATAATGTTGTACAGCACCAAATGCTATTATAGGATAAGAATTTGTAGTAGGGTCAACATTGTACTTCAAATATACCTTTCCAGGAATGGGCATGTTGCCATATAACAGCAAATCCAAAGCTACTTCTGCTATATTCTTTCCTTTCTCAGGTGGGTAATAAGAAATGAAATTTAGATTCTACAAACCTGTGTAGATAGCAATTTGGTGGTGGTGGAGGACAAACACATATGATTAACCTTGCCAAGGTCAGAACAATTCCTTCCTTTCTCTGTGTCTGGGACTCAGACTATCCCCAAAAGATCATGAGTCAAAGAAAAGCAATCCCTTTATTTCAGATTGATTTAAACATTTTTCATTTTTTCAAAGTGTATCTGTAGTGTGATTTGGCACTCCACTCAAATCCTTCAAAGACAAAGTAAAATATCAGTGTTATAGTAGAGGTTTATCTTCAATCACTGTCTCTTTCTTCCTGTGAGATCTGTAGGGATAGTGTAAAGCAATAGAAGAACCAATATATCTAGGGGTCTGGCTCAAAGCCAAGACTAAAAATACATTCAACAAAAATCTCTCTGAAGCAATGCCATGGATCAAAATGAATTTCTAGAGAAAATGTCTCCCTATTAGAGGGCCACCTGAGTCCTGGGGTGCATCAGGCACAGCATCACCAGCCAGTCAAAGGAGAGAATTGTCCTGCTCTGCTCTGCACTGGTGTGGCCTCATCTTGAGTCCTGTGTGCAGTTTTGGGCACCACAATATAAGAAAGATACTAAACTGTTAAAAGGTGTCCAAAGGAGACTGTGAGGATGAAAGGACTGGAGGGGAAGCCATATGGAGCAGCTAAGGTCACTTGTCCGTTCAGCCTGGAGGAGACTGAGGGAAGACCTCACTCCAGTCTGCAACTTCCTCATGGGGGAAGGAGGAGGGGCAGGCACTGATCTCTCGACACCTGTGAATAGTGAGAGATCTCAAGAAAATGGCATGAAGCTGAGCTGGGAAGTTCATGTTGGATATCAAGAAAGTTATTTCACCCAGAGGGTGGCTGAGCACTGGAACAAGTTCCCCAGGGAAGAGTTTACAGCACCAAGCCTGACAGAGTTCAAGAAGTGTTTGGACAATGTTCTCAGGCATGTGGTATATTTGATTTTGGGGTTGATTTGATTTTTGGGATGTCCTGTGCAGGACCAAGAGTTGGACTTGGTGATTCTGATGGGTCTCTCCCCACTCAACATATTCTGTGGTTCTGATTCTATTTATTTAAAATATGTGTCAGGGCCGCCAACATGCCAGGCAAATTTTGAAGCATTTTTCTGCACTGCGCTGCATAATGCAATTCTGATGCTGATGCAAGTGATTTCTAAAATGGCATGAGATCTTGGCATGAGATCTGCATATCCATTTTGCAGACTAAAGACTGTATTGTAGAACACAGTAGAGTGCAAACTGTCCAAGGTGGCACCGCTGTTGTATTTCAAAAACTGTGTCAATGCTGCAACATCTTTGTCAGCCCAGGCCTTGGTTCTTCTTTCAAAGGAAAGTTGAACTTTCTGAAATTTTTTGGGTGTATACTGAGAAAAAAAGAAAATGCTGAAAATCGATCAGACTTTACTTCCAAAATTTATCAAACCACAGTAATTTATTCTTACCCACCACTCACATTATCAATTTTCTTCTTTTTTTTTTTTTTTTTTTTTTTTTCTCATTTGAGGCATAAATTGCAGCAAAGCTAAATAATTTTCATCCTATGCTGTGTCCCTCACACAAAGAAATTTGGGGCTCATGGGTCTTAAGAGAAGGTTCTTTTTTAACGATGTATAATTAATCTGTCTCAGAGAAAATCAACTGCTATGAACAAATATTTAAAAATAAGTAAGCTAGTATCTGTACTTCAGATGTATTCAGATATGTCCTGTATATTCCTCTATCTGACAAGAATACATTCCTGTAAAGACAAAGATATTAGTGAGAAAGCTTCATTGTTTTGAAAGAAGCTTTGCAGTACAAGAAAAAATTTTGTTTAGATGAAGGTGAGTGTCTTGTGAAGGTCAAGAGGTAGAAATTTTTCAACAAGATAACTAGTTTTAAAATACATCTAAATACCTATCTTTCAATTACTATTCACATTTTGGGTTTTATCTTCATCATTATGTAATTTTTCAAAATCATACATAGTAGGAGACTATTACTACATTGAAAAGGTCTGATTGCTTTATGCTATGATACAGCGTGGTTTTGTAAGAGGATACTTTCTATAGCTCTTCATAGCTTAAAGTGCTTCACTATTTGCAGCTTCTTAAAGCAATATGAAAATATTCCTAGATGTATTTCTCAGCAGGGTGAGATATTGCCAGAAACTGGCTGATTTCAGGTACATCACTGAATATCATTTACTGTCCACTTTTTACCTATGGTCACTATAAAACTTTTGCAAAGTACAACAATTGATTCTCAGTTATAACACATTCACCAACGTCCCCAGCCCCAGATTTTCTACAGACCCTCAAGAATAGTCTTCTGTGTCAAGGGCTATTCAAAGATCTTGTCACACCTGTACAGGTATCTTGCTCATTCTCAGCAATGATACCTCTGCCTGGCCAAAAGAAGAAGTTGAAGCTAAAATCAACTTTTCTAGAATCTCCAGCACTGACCAGTCTTCGAAACCGGATGCTAAATAAACAGGCTGCTGGTGAGCCTTAGTAAAATAACCTGAATTTGCAGATCCACCTTTGCAACCATGAGTGAGGATTCAGCATCACCTTGTTTTGAGCCCTTTGTGCCACCTGCATAGAGCACACCAGCTGATGTAACACTGTTGGAAAAATTCACTTAAAATGGACTGATAAATAATGAAACAAAAAAAATCACTTTCTCTAGCATAAAAGCAGTTTCACACATTTAATTTAATAAGATAAACTCTAGTATTTTTCTGTCTTT
Organism: Poecile atricapillus; assembly: GCF_030490865.1. Lineage (NCBI taxonomy): Eukaryota > Metazoa > Chordata > Aves > Passeriformes > Paridae > Poecile > Poecile atricapillus. Next base: position 126,810,575 of record NC_081250.1, on the reverse strand, counting down.
TCAAGGCTGGTCAAAATTCTGGTAGCAGAGACAGTAGTCAGGTACACAATGAGTCAGTCAGCCCTAATCTTTTGATTTTTGTGGTGGAAGTTCAGCTTTTGTACTATATGAAGGAATAACACAGCAGAAGAAAAGAGACTCTGAAGTTTCTGTCTGACTGGAAACTCAAGATCAATTGCTTCACTCAGCCATCTGGTTGAGAAGCTCCTTTATTTATATGTTTTAATCTGAGAAGCAACTTCCTATGGCCTCCAGGGAATGCCTAATAAGTAGAAAAACCATCCTTGTTCTCCTGGTAATTGAAACAAGGCCACTGAACCTTAAAGGTCTGAACTAATGTATAGGAGCAAAGGAGTTTATAGAGGTGTAATTAATTGATCTACATGTCTGAGGACTGGTTCACAGGTAAGCTGTGTAACTCACTAAAAAGCAGTCAGGTAACTTTTAAGGTACTGAAGCTGCTAAGCTGATTTTGGGTAACAGCAACATTTTACAAAGTATTCATGTGGTCAAAATATTACAGCAAAACTTTATTAAAACCTCAAAATAAACAGTCCGAAACTCTAAAGAATAAAAGAGCTGCAGATGTCTCTCCCCTGAGAAAACCATTTCCACTTTCCAGATGTTATTATGCACAGACGGATAAGAAATAATTCAAGTTTCAGTCACCTCCAAGACAACCCTTAGGAAATAAACACTATTCTGTATTTTCAGATGCTATTTCAGATGGTACAGTTATAAAGTTGCTTAAATTTGATCTATATCCAGAGAGAAAACCAGTGAACAAACCATCTCTCCCTATTATTTGGCATAACTGGCATAGTCTAATTCAGTTTTCTTACTCCTGAAATTACACAAGCCCTCTGAATCTCATTTGCAGTTCTTGGTCTTAGACATATTTTCCCATTTCACAAAAACTGGAAAATTAAAAGTTTAAAAATATCACTACTGTCATGATTTTCCTTCCTTTTGCTGTGGTGTGAATTTTGTCTATCACTTATGTTTGATTTTTTTCTTTTCCTTTTTTCCTATAAATGAATTGGGAAAGGTCATTTTGTAGCTTTTCACAGTTTCTCAGGTCTGAAGAACAAAAACACGTTCATGTATACAGAGAAAAATGCATGAAAAAGCACCCTTGCTATCAGGATAGATATATATATTTTGTATAATTTGAATTTACCACTAAATGCTAAAAGGAAAGAAGAAACAGCAGCAAAGTACCACAAAAGAGAAAAAATTAGGTTATAAATATACATCCAACATGGTTATAATATTATGTATGTAACAATAACATTTTCTTCTCTCTTTGTTCAGAAAGCAGTATAACCACATTTCTGGTACTGGGTAGTGTATGGGTCACAAAGAGTTCTGCAAAAAATATGTAGCAAATGTAAATATCAATTCACTGACTTCAGAGAACATTAAAATATTTCTAGGTTTAATTCAGATGCATATGCTGAAGGAGAAGATAACAGTGCACAAAGCAGCACTTCAGAGTGTTATTTTGCCTGGAACCATAGCTTTGACTTTAAGCAACTTTCTCCTTGGGAAACTCATTTCACCCTTCTTTGTGGAATTAGTACTTAAAAGCCCTTGGAAAGAGCAGCTGTTTGTTATTCTGATAACAACAAGAAGAAACACACAGGAAGGGAAGAAGAAAATCCTATTTACATTGTCCTTGCTTCTTTGTGTTGTTATTGCAAGCTGAAGAGACAATGTTGTGTTGAGTTCCACCAATTCACATGTGCATGCATTGTACAGGGTAAGGAATCAAATCTGGTATTTTTATTTGCAATCTGTGTTCATATCTACATATAAAATAATGATTCACAGCCCCAGTGCCTCTTCAAATCCAGTGTCCAGTTCTAAGCCCCTCTGTTCAGGAGGGGCATTGAGGTGCTAGAACATGTCCAGAGAAGGACAAAGAGGCTGATGAAGGGTCTGGAGCACAAGTCCTGCGAGCAGCAGCTGAAGGAGCTGTTTAGCCTGAGAAAAGAAGGCCCAAGAGAGATCTTATTGCTCTGTACAACTCCTTGAAAGGAGGCTGTAGCCAGGTGGAGGTTGGTCTCTTTTCCCAGGCAATGAGCAAAAGGACAAGAGGACATAGTCTCGTGGGCAGATACTCCAGGGCAGATTTAGATTAGACATTAGGAGGAGATACTTCACAGAAAGGGTGATTAGACATTGGAATAGACAGCCCAGGGTAGTGGTGGAGTCACTGTCCCTGGAGGTGTTTAAGGAAAGACTGACTGGCACTCAGTGCCATGGTCTTGTTGACATGATGGTCCTTGGTCATAGGTTGGACTCAACAGTCTCAGAGGTCTTTTACAACCTGATTGATTCTGTGAATACATGAGTACAATGGAATGATCCCTGCCTTAGTCCAGCTGGCACACTATTGCTGCCACAGGCCAGGATGCCAATGGCTTTCTGGTCATTTTGCTGACTCATGTTCAGCTGCTGTTGACCAGCACTCCCAGGTCCTTTTCCATTGAGGAGCTTTCCAGGCGTTCTGCCCCAGCCTTTGGCACTGCCTGGGGTTGTTGTGACCCGAGTGCAGGACCCGGCATTTGGCCTTACTGAACCTCACACAACTGGCCTTGGCCCATCGATCCAGCCTGTCCAGACCCTGCTGCAGAGCCTTCCTGCCCTCCAGCAGATCAACACTCCCACCCAGCTGGGTGTCATCTACAAACTTACTGAGGGTGCACTCCATTGCCTCATCCAGATCATTGATAAAGATATTAAACAGGACCTGCCCCAATACTGAGCCCTGGGAAACACCATTTGTGACCTGCATGTAATCTATATGTATACATTCTCAGAAAACCCAGTAACGCTGCTGCTCTCTTTAAATATAATTCTAAGAATTTAAATATTAAATAAATAAATAAAATATAATAAATATATAAATATACAATATATAACTATATAAATATAATTATTAATAATACGAATTTTAATTCAATATTTTAGTAATATTTAATAATTTAATAAAAATTAAATGTATCATATTATATCATATCATATTTCATTTAATAATTTAGAAATTCTCCTCTGGGATTATGAGGCTTGTTTTATGGAAGCTGTCAGACCCTCAAAAGCAGCAGAATCTAGCAATGCAGAAAGCCTATCTAGAGGTAAAACATGACCTCTGAGTTTTCAAGTATATGCAATGTTATGTGGAGAACAGAGGCAGAAGGAATATATTTTACTTTATAGCACCTCTGAGAAGCAGACTTTGCTGCCTGCTTTTTCCAAGTGAAGTCAACACTTTTCCTAGCAAAACAGCTATCATAACATAGACAAGATTTGTTAAGATATTATATATTGACATGATATTATTTAGATAAATCAGTTGTATCTTGAGGACTGTATATCAGCAGTAAAAGAAAAATAGTTGTAAATATGACTCTCCTTATGACTGAATAAATATTCTCATCACTCTTTCAGTGTGGGGATTTAGGCAATGCTTTTTCCATAAAGGTCTAAGTGTGCAATCAGGGCTCTCAATGTGTTTTTCCTTCAGTGCACCAGGGGAAAAAGAGAAGTGGTATTGTGCCTGTGCTTTTTGCTATAAATTACATACTTCAAAGACAGCTTCAGATTTTAAATTGCAAACTGGATATGAAGTTGAAAGGATACTGCACATAGAAAAGTGACTGAGACTGAAAGGAGAAATCCAAATATTTTAGAAAATTATTACACATAACTGCTTCTCACTGTTTCATACTTCCTTTCAAATAGTTTCACTTTGGTCTAAACAGACTGTAATTTTCAAAGGTATGATATTGAACTTCCTCTTGTTATAGGTCTTTGCTTAGATTAAAAATACTTTTATATTGGAAAGAAATAATTGTTCTGCTTTCCCAGTTATAAGCTCAAGAGATATTTTCATGATTTCTTTCCAAATAAAGTGGTGCTTATGAATTCCATTTAAGAATGTATTTATATCTGGTGCATTCAAAGACTGTCAATTTTACCGTAATGGAAAATATGCAAAATCAAGAAGAATTAAAAAGAGTGAGAGAAAATGAAGATATGTATTGAAAAATCAAGCTGTTCGTAAACAACATTCAGTCCCCAGAAATGCCTGACAAATACCAGAGTCAATATTAAGGCAATTGTGATGATTGCATCCGATTTTTTTTTGTTTGTTTATTAAGTGGAGATGAGATTGAATTCATTTTAGAAAGTAAATATGTGTCTGAGGGGAAAGTTTGACTTTTTTTTAAGAGTAGCCCAAACCTGCCTCAAACCTGATATTTTTATAAAGGTACCTAAAAGAATTAGGTGCTCATCTGTTCCAATATGTCAGGAAGAATCAAACTTTTCTGGGCTTCTTTGAAAATTTGAGCTTGAAGAGTTGCAGTTGGAGGTGAAAGACATGTTATTTCCTTTCTTTGAGTGATGCTTTGTTTATGGAAGTATTAGAGTTTAGTCTACTGAATTACAAATAGCAAGAAAGGACAGGACCTGGGAAAATTCAGGGTTAAAAATTAGGTATATCTCCCTAACACGATGGACATAATCAGAAGTCATCTAAAAGGTCTCAAATGTATTTTTATGTACAATTTTTTGAACAATAAAATTTGTTAAACAGTCAGTACTGTGGCATAACTGCTTTCACATTCAAGTACGAAAATACAGGCCCATCAACACTAAAAAGAAGGGGTATATATGCAAAGTATGTATTTGAAATTGCAAATAAAGAATATGAACACAATTTTTTAAAAATTTGCTTGGCTGTTGGCTCTCTGGTGGGATTATTTTAGTAGAAAGCCCAGGAAAACCTAATTGCTTAACCTCTGGTCCATGCTGTTTTGCTCTTCTAATTACTGAATAGTTACTTGCATCTGATTGAGGAAACCTATTTGATTTAAACTTGAAGCGAAATAAAAGGCTCTGGCAGATCATCTGCCAGATCAGAGAAATTCCAAAGGGCCTTTTCTGCTCTTCTTCCCTTTCCTGGCCTAGCATTCCTGCCTTCTTTGTGTCATCTGTAGTGACCTGTGCACTCAAACTGGGAGTGAGCTGGAAGCCTGACCTTGCAAAAACCCCAAACAATGTCATGCTCATCCTCTCCTAAAATTAGGAGGTTCTTTCCATTGACTCTGTCAGTTAATTTAACACACTCCACAAGATGAAATGTGGTGGATGCAAAGCACTAGACAGCACTGCCGCTGCCCGGGATAGTCCTCAGCTGGGGAACTTCCTCTCAGATCCATCTAGGTTGAGCTAATGAGTTTTATTTTACCTTAAAAAAAACTTAGAGGATTGAAACTTGATGCTAACAGTCCTAGCTGTAAATCTTACTCCTTCCTATACTCCTCACTAGGTGATGGTCACCAGATTAAGTCAACTGCCTTGAATGAAAATATCACGTAGCCTCAGTGTTGTCATTCAACAGGTCTCTCTTAAGAGTAATGTAAGTTTAAATACTTCCTTTGGACAAAAACCTTCACTTGTATTAAACTAGTGACATACAGTCCTCGAACCCAACACTAAACAAGACAGAGAAAAAATCTAGCTGGAATGTCTCAGTTTCCCTTCCTAAGCCAGGGCTTGTGACTGGAAGGTTTGCCAATGGGCAGTTAATTGGGAACAGAGCAAAGGTCTGATAGAATGCCTTTCCTTTAAAGTACCATCACTAAATAAATGCATCGCATGAAATGATTGACACCTTCTCTTGAAATTTCTCAGTGAAGTAACTTTTGGTTCAGAATAAGTACAGTAATTCCACTTATGATTTAGTGCATCTTTTATACATAAAAATAGGATGAATCACTGCAAAACTGAGTACAAAACTATGCAGTTTCAACCAGAAAACTCTCATTTTCATGCTGATAATAAGAGCTATATCATATTGTCCCCAGTCATAGCAGGCCAGAAGCCTCCTGTGTGCCCAGTCTAATAACAATATACAGAACAGCTAGGAATTATCATTAGATTAATTGTAAGTATAAGAAACTAGACTGCAGTGCTGCAGTATGGGTAACAGTCTTTTAGGTAAGCCTGAGCATACTCTTGTGCCTTTTTGTCTTCCAAAGAAGCCGGAAATGCTAGTGTAGTTTCAACTCCTGGGTTACCAGCAGTGTATTTGTATTTCTCAGAATCATGAGAAGTTCAATGTAGGCTGAAACACAATAGCATTCTGTCACTTATGCTGGGAAGGAGTCATTACAGAACAATTTTTCTCAGTAACACTAAAAATATACAGTTGTAACATGTCTATCTCTCCTTCATGTCTTTTAGGCTTCAACTTGCCTCTATCAAGTCCTATTATACAGTCTCTGATCATGTTGCATTTCAAGGGTGCAGAGAGAGGTTCAAAATCCCCAGGTAAATATTAATGGAATAACCTGTTTCCACATTCCCTTTGTGCTGTCAGTGTTTGGTTTATGCAATGGAGAAAAAAGCATATACTTTTCTCAAAAGAAGAACTACTGCTGTTCAAACACTCAAAGTTTTCATTATCCACAGAATGACTAATACCTTTCTGAATGCTATTCCAGTGCTTGGTTTTTTGTTACTTAACTCACAAAGAAACAAACAAATTTATAATTATAATTCAGTGAAGGTAGCTCAGATACTGCAGTTCTAACCCTCAGTTTTAGACAAGAAGGACTCTGTGAAACTGAGATCTGGGAATAGCTTTTAAAGAAATGCAAAGCCTCTGCATTTCTGTATTTTTGGTTTTTACTCAAATTATATAGCTGGATGTGGTTCAAAATCTGTTATATCCCTCTCAAAACTGGTCTCCCTAATGTTGTTTTAGCTGATGGTGGTCTCAACAGAAATTTTTGCAGTAGGTATATAAGCATGAATGTACAGTGAAACAAAAGTTTGACAAGGCAATATGCAAAACAAGAACACTACCAGTCATTAATCACCAGTGTAGTACTAATATAAGAATAGGTATGTCTTTGGGGAAAAAAAGGCCAATAACTTACAGAAAACTTTGCATCTTTCTCCTACCTGCTCCTTTTCATGCTCTTCCACATGGATATCCCTGTGACAGCCAGAGAAAGACCCAGAGTACTACTTCACAGTAGAAAGAATGTACAGATTTCTAATATTAAAAAAGAAACTCATTAAATTTCATGCACAAGAAGTTTGTATGAAACCATAGTTATCTCCTTTACATTATCTTGCTGCTATTAAAACAGAAGGACAAAGAAATCTGTTTGTAAGGATGCCACAGTCCTCATGGTAGGAATTGTCCCTGGGGCTCAGCCCTCCCATCCCTGAAAACAACTGGTTTGGCCAGGGCTGAGTGCTCTTCGGCCAGTTTTGCAGCTGGGTTGCAGGGCTGCTTTGGTGTAACTACTGAGCAAAGTGCCTCTAACTCTGAACCAGAGGTGAACCTGTAATTCAAAGGGGGAAAAAAAAAATATGTCTACAGCTCTTTTATGTTCATTTCACAGTTCATGGTGAGAAATTATTCTTATTTTTCAAGTTCCTACAGTGCTAAGCTGAGAAAATGGGCTTTCAGTAGTTTTCTTTTAATTGGGAGCTCAGCAGTACAAAGACGGCACAGGCTGGGGTATATTTTGAAATCACCTGCTGCAACGTGCACTGTGGCAATAATTGAGACTAGGTGTGACTAAAGTATAGTTCATCTAATGGTAATAATAGGTGCCACAGTCTGGTGCTCTTTCATAGGTGATAAAAAGATAATTTAGCACATGCTACATCTAATTCTTTTTTTCAGTGGGTAACACAAGATGGAGGTTTCAGTTCCCACTTTACTTAACTATTATAGGACTTACCAATAACTTTGATTTATTTTTTCTGCCAATTACTTTTTCATAATCTTTGTCCAACCTAGTTTCCAGTTTTCTATGACTTCCTACAAGAAATTCTCTGTTATATGAACAGATTTTTGGAAACTGTTGTTGACATGAATCCTAATTGCACAGTTGCCATAGACTTAATAATTCTGTGTGCCCTAGTGGCCTGGAGTGATTTTATGATACTGGTATCCCCAGTCATCTAGTTTATGTTATATATAAGTTCACACAGCTCATGCTCACACTCCACCTGTATTCACACAGGAACTCTCCCCACCTTTTACTTGGTGTGATTATAATATGTATTTAGGTATTCTACTTTGGACCCTACACAAAACCTAGATTTTCATCCAGTGGCATTTTGGCAAGAGGATAGCCTCTCACTCTGCTTTTCTGAGATACTTTATGGTGTTCTTTGGGCCAAACACTGGTTCCTTGGCAAAGTGTGGTGGTTTTTAGCACTAGCTAAAAATCACCAGAGTACTTACTCGTCTTTTGCTGTGAGATATGGATTAGGAGAAGGGCAAAACAGGCTTAAAACTTAAAAGGAATAAATAAAGTTTATTAACAGAAATACAAGAATAAGAAACCAGAATAAAACCTCCAGAAACCTTTTCTTCCCCCTGCTCCCCCTCCCCCCACCTTTTTCTTTCCACAACTGACAAGTAGAGACAAAACTTGGGATGTTAAAGCAGTACTAACTATACAATAGTCCTTTTCATCAGTCTCTGTAGGGAGAGAAGTCTTTTGTCATTCCATGGAGATTCTTGTTTTCTTGTGGCTTTTCATTTTCATGACTAGCAGCCACCTAGAAAAAAATGCCCTCCTCCCATTTTCACACCACTCAGAGGTGTGTTCATGGGCCATGAACTCAAGGGCTATTATTTTAAGGATGAGTTATTCAAAGGCAAAGGTTGTTTTCATCTGTCTCTGTGATCATCTCTGGGAACAGAGGTTTTCTCTCTTTTTCCCTTGGGGCAAAAGGTCTTCATCAGCTCTTCTGTCTCTCTGTTAAGCATCTCATGGGATGACAGCTACTTCACCATCTGCTTTTCTTCATGAATGGATACCTTCGCTCAGATTTACAGTTTGAATAGTTCATTCCCACCAATACTCTTTCATGAATTAAAGGAGTTTTTCAGAACATTTTTGTCCATCTCCATGGCCCTACCAAAAGAATACTTCAGCTTATTAAAGAATCTCCTCATTCTCCTTCTATCTGAGGCTTGACTCTTTCTCTTACTGACCTTGATGTTTCATGTTGTCTCTACATGTTGATCACTCTTGCTTTCCTCTCTTTGGAGAGGGGATTAAGTCTACAGGTCTCATCTGGGTAGTGAAAGGGTTAAATCTGGCTCAAGCTGTGGCAGGTATTTATGGTGTAGGATTTCAGTTCAGAAGCCCCTGGAAGGCAGGGGATGGTTTTTGGCCATTTTTTGGCCTGGAGCCATCTGTGCAGGCGATGGTGTGGGGGGGCAGCAAGATGTCAGCAGCCGTGGCCCAGCCCAGCCTAGGGCCAGGGCCCCCCCTAGAAAGGCTTCAGGCACCCCGCTGAAATGGGACCTGGAAAGCTACCCAGGAAGGGCCGCAGCAGAGCCTGGCCTGGCCTGGGGCTGAGCAAAGCCCCTCAGTCTCCATCCCTCACCTGGGAGCTGCTGGAATCTGGCTCAGCCCCCGCTGGGCCACACAGGCCGCCGGGGAGCGAGCCAGCTGCACCAGAACTCCAACACCTTTCAAGGCCAGAAACAAAGAGACAAGGAGTTCCCAGGCTTGGGTTTAAAAGGTGGTAATCACAAAGGTGATGTTACTTTTCAGTGGTCTAAAATGCTGTCAGTTCTCAAAAGTGGATAGCTATTGGCCTAATCTCAAGCAGAGAAGGAACTCCCAGCAGCCTCTCTCAGACGAGTCACTTCCGTGGATATTTCCCTAAATGCCAAACTACAACACAAAGTCTTGCTGGTCTCTCCCACTGGGTCTTCCCTTTGTTCTTTCTGCAGTGCCCTTCAGTCAGTGGTTCCCTCCCTGAAGAACTTCTGGTTTCTTCCTTGAAGCAATGTATGGCCTGTCTTCTTGGGATTCATCTGACAATGGATCTCAGGAATATTTCTCTGTGGGAACAGCTGGGATCAGTGCTTACCCAATCCCACCCTTCTTGTAGCTCTTTATCCAGCAGCTCATTACATAGCACAGGTAGTTCAGAGATGGAATAGACAGGACCAGCTCCCCTCACCACCTCAGAGACCTTGAGTCTACATCTACAAACTCCCTGATACAGAGCTGCAGAATTTTCTGAGGTAGCCCTTTCTTATTCTTTCCAGCTGAAACTGTTCCTCTTTGTGTGAACTAAGTGCTCAATGTCTATGAATGAATGTTCATCCTGAGTAGGATGAGAGAAAGCAAGCTGAGCATGACTTCCACCACTGAAACACTCTGCTGGGATAAAAGGTTCCTGTTCAATAATTGATCACGATAAGAATATTTTAAATATAGACAACAGATTCTTGTGATGGAGAATATAAATAAGATGGGTGTTACATGCTGAATCTGGCATGCTCCTTACGCACCTTCAGCATTTTTTTAATGTAGACTTTATGAATGTTACTTTACGATATCATGGAATCAAAGCACCACAGAATTTCTGAGGTAGGAAGGGACCTCTGGAGAGCCTCCTGTGCAGCTGTGTCACGTATAACTGAGGCACACCTGTACCAGTAGATGCAGAGAAAGACTTGGCCCTACTTGGAATTGTGGACAGGATGAAAAACCAGAGCTGGCAGCACATTTGCTCATGTAAACCAACACTAAGTTTAGTGGGAGTGTTGATCTGCTAGAGAGCAGGAAAGCTCTACAGAGATATTTTTACAGACTGGATCAATGGTCTCAGGAGAACTGCATGAGGTGCAATAAGGCAAAGTGCCAGGTCCTGCCCTTGAGCCATAACAACTCCCTGCACTGTTACAGAAAGGGGGAAGAGTAGCTGGAAAGCTGCTCAGCAGAAAAGGACCTGGGCGAGCCGACCAGCAGCAGCTGAACATGAGACAGCATGTACCCAGGTGGCCAAGAAGGACAATGGCATCCTAGCCTGTGTCAAAAATAGTGGCCAGCAGGACCAGAGAAGTGATTGTCTTGCTGCACTTGGCACTGGTGAGACCACATCTCAAGTGCTATGTCCAGTTCTGGGCCCTTCACTTCCAAAAAGACATTGGAGTGCTAAAGCATGCCCAGAGAAGGGCAACAGAGTTGGTGAAGGATCCTGTAAAGAGTAACTGAGGTGACTGGGATTATCTAGTCTGAAGACTTGGGGTGGCACCTCATTGCTCTCTACAACCACTTGAGATGGTAGTGAGGTAGGAGTCAGTCTGTTCTGCCATATCAGAAGAGGAAATGGCCTTAAAGTGCACCAGGGGAGGTTCAGATTAGATATTAGAAAAAAAAAACATTCACTGGAAGAGTGGTCACACATTGCAGTAAGTTTCCCAGAGAGGTGGTGGGGCCCTATCTCTAAAAGGGTTCAAGAGGCACCTGGGTGTGGCACCTGGGGATACAGGGGTAACCATGATGGCACTTGGTTGACATTAGACAGATGATCTTTCCAACCTTGTTGATTCTGTGATTCTATGGGCTTCAGTTTTAGATTCATTGGCTCAGATCTTTACTAGCCTATGTGTCACCCTCATACTCTGGTATTCTTTGTAAATGTGCTTAGTCTTTCAGCCAGATGATTTGGAGATTTTTATGTAATTTTTTAATGTATCTTTAAAGCATACGGTGTTGACTAAATTAGAAGAGAATATATAGTAAAATTCATAGTACAGTAATTTTTATGTTTTTTTAAACCAAAAATATCTGCAAAGAATATGGAAGCAGAAATATTTTTCCTGAGAGGTAACATGTTACAGTGGCATGAGCCTTGCTCAATTATAGTTATTCGTGGTAAGTAAACCCTATACTTTTCATTGCAAATGTGAGCATAACTTTCTCAGCATCCCTGAAAACTAATCCTCAGTGGGGTGCATTCTTAATTTTACAAATTTCTGTATTTGCTGCTGAATGCTTTTCCAAATTTTCACCTGCATTGCTATGGAGACCACTAAACTCTGATTATCATTGCCGGAGGCACCACCTTAGCTTGAAGAGATGAAATAATTTTGCTTTTGCACACTATTTTCTCCAAAACCTGTTTAACACAGTCAACTTAGAACCACCCCTACTGGGCAATTCGCTGGAAAGGAAAATGTGATTTATGATTTAAACTCCATTACTATGCTGATTATTCACAGCAGTGAAAATTTATACCCAGCTTGATGTGAAATATTTAGTTTAAGAATTTTGCCCATAAGTATTGGGATTTTAAGAGAGACGGGACTACTGGGAGATGTTTTAAAACATGATTTATTTTCTTTTACAGTTTTATGAAGGAATGAGAATGTCTTCACTGTGTTTACCAGATGATTGTGGTCAGTGGTTACAAGACTATAGATTACAAGGTCTTTTAAAGGTTAATTAGTTAATAAACTACTGCTACAAAAGAATGCTTTTACTATCAAACTAATAGTTAATTATTTTGTTTTATGTGTCTATGCTGCAATGCCGACTTTCTTAACTAATCATATAATGGCACACAAAACTATTTGTTACACTTTAAAACTTTTTATTACTTTTATAACTACTTCTATATCTTAACTTTAAAATCTTCTACTACTTAGCTTAATGTCTTTCTGTCTAAACTACAAACATATTCTTGCTCACGATTTCTAAATCTTTCTGGATTTAAAGGTGGAAACCTTTTCTAAGGTCTCAGGTTGAACTTCGTATCAATTTCTGTGTTTGAGCTTGCATGCACAAGACTTTGAGAATTTTCTGTGCTTGGAATTTGCACAGTAAGGAAACATATGATAAACTGTAACACCAGTGTCTTTCAATTTGCAATGATTTTACTAGGCCAGGGTCCTATGTAGTCCTCTGAGCTTCTTGCTGTTACCAAGAGGAGGAGTCTGTGAGACAGCTAAATGACCCCTCCATGTCCTACATCCCTTCTCTGTAGCTAAGAAATCATTCAAACTTCTTCTTTCACTACTTGAAGTTTGCAAATGAAAAACAGTCTCTAAAACCATATTTAAAGAGGAGCTCATAAATTCTCTGAGAGTTTCAGTCCTCTGAACTCAGCCTCTTGCAACTTCAGCCCTCAAGGAGTTAGCCCTGAGCATGGAGATGGGATCTCCTCCATTTTCAGGTCCATGGGCTGTGTGTGTGTAGGTGTGCACATACCCATTCAGTCACGCTCTTCATTCCTGGGAGGAGACCACTTAACTGCTTTTGTCCTCTGAAAAATCTCGTGGTTTAATTTATAAGACAAACCACTCACAAAAGGGGGGGTTTAAGGTGTTGGGAAAAGAGTTTGAACTTGTCCCCTGTAAAGACCTCTTTGAAAAGGGCTATCTGAGGGAGCTTCTGGAAATCTGACATCTGCTTGGATTATTCACTCTCTTGGGTAAGCATGAGCAACAGATGTGCTCTCTTTGTAGCTCTGCACTACATGTTGTTTCACAGAGCTCTTCAACCTAAAGTTACATCTGATAGAAAATTCAGCAATGTCATTTATCTACATGAATGCCTATATACAATTCCATGGGCAACAATTTTTCTTTTTTCTGTTATTAATTGTCTGCTTCTATCACATTATCTTTTGACATGACTTGAATCATCCAAATCCAGTGTGGAACAAATTGATCAGAAAGAGAGACATATAAGCTGGTTCACTCCTGGATTACTGTTTCCCCACCTTGTTAGCTTGCCAAAAAAATAACACAGAACTTACAATTCACTTACAAATGATCCTCATGTAATTGCAGAAGTATCTGAATTTCAGAGGTCACTCATCCTTGAAATCAGTACAATTGATTTTCTTATAGCTTGCTGTCAAAAAACATATTTATGTTTCTGAGACAGGACCTGATAAACTTTCTCTCTGAAGCCTGCAGCCTTAAATAATAGTGCTCAATGAATAGATTTGCAAAACACAATTTTATACACTGGTTCTTTGATTACAGGTAATGCAATGTCATCACAAACATGGTAAAACTCCTGACATATATGACTGAAAGGTGTCTTGTATAGAATTGAGAAATGTTTTGATGTTGATTTGCTTTATATCACATATTACATAAAAATATGTCATCTTTTTCATGTAGATTACTGATGGAGACCAGAACGTAAAATACTGTCTGGTGGAAAAAAACAAAGGAAAGAAAAAAAAAATCTAGATATTAGGAAGAAGTTCTTTAATGTGAGGGTGGTGAGACACTGGGACAGGTTTCACAGAGAAGTTGTGGGTGTCTCATCCCTGAAAGTGTTCAAGGTCAGCTTGGATGGTCTCATGAAAAGTCTACACCTGGAACTTGGTGATTATTAAGGTCCCTTCCAACATAAAACATTCCATGGTTCTATGAGCCACAGTTTTTCTATCAATGGAAGCATAGATTTACAATTCATGTGACAACTCAAATAAACAGATATTTATGAAATTCTTTCCTTGCCTTGTGGACTAAACACCAAGGCCAAAATTCTGAAGAAGGGGTAAATGTTTAATGTGATTGACTAATTATTGCTAAGTGTTGAATGCTCACTAAGTTTGGCTGAAATCACATGCAATTGTTGAGGTTTACCCCTTGAAAGAATCATCAAAATCACATCATACTGTGAGACGTGTGAAAGTAAGTATATAGGGGAGGTTTCTTCAAAGGTAAAATCAGTACAAATGCAAAATATCCCCTTTCAATAATTTTCTCAGTCATTCTGAGGTAAAATCAGTTCAATGTTCATTTAGATCTGAACACCAGTTTCAAGCTGCAGCCTTGCTAAGCTGTATATCCTCTGCTTCTCCACCATGTTCTACTGTAGTCCTGCTGCAGCAGAAGTATTATCAGCACCAATATAATATCTTCTTTAAATAGTTTTCTAAATGCTGTCGTAACTACTCATAGAATGAACACTGACAACAGTTTCTGCTTAAGAGTCCAGTTGGAGTAGACACTGAAGGTACTCATTTAATGACTATCAACAGGGACGAATTTGATTCTTTTTTTACACAACTTTAGTTGTCTCTAGTTCTAATTATCTAAAGCAAAAAGCAGTGGAAGAATATTTTTCCCACATATGTATAGCTACATACCATAGATATAATCACATATTGTAATACACCAGTAGACTGGTTATGCAAAGATTTTTCCCCATTACCTTAGGCTGCTAAGTCATGTAGCCAGGCAGTATCAGGAAGATTTAAATGTAACCTTTAGAAACATTTTTGCTTGGTTGATGGGATTTATACGGGATGGGTGCTATGCAAACTCTGTTAAAATAAAGGGTGATACTTGCAGGTTAGTTCTGTTTGCACAAATGTGGAACAGCAATCTTTATTTGAGGGGTTAATCAGAAAAAAAATACTTGTTATAGCAGCCACAAAACTTCAGGCACTTTTTGTCTCAAATGAGTTGTTATTCCATCATTCAAAACCCAGCAGCTATGTGTTCCCTGTAGCACTCTGTGCTTTTTCTAAGCAGTCTCTCAGGTGATTTTCTTACCAGTTTTCCAGAGCTGATTCTTGTAAGGGCGTGGATTGTAAACACAGGGCTGTAACTGCTGTACACAAGTGCCTTTATTTTCTCTTTCTCTTTCATTCTCATGGCCAGAACATTTCATTGCTGAGAAATGCTCAGACTTACAGTACTAACTTGTCAAGTTGGGCTGGTTTTACCTTGTATTTCAAAATAGTCTTGCTTCCTAACAATACCAATATAATTTAAAATCATTCTCATAGACTTTGTAGACCAATTTTCTTTAACTTACCTGCATAGCAGCACCTTGTGAATGGAATAGGGAACTATGAATGAGAAATTAATTTGGATACTGAGTAGAAAATTATAACTATTTTTGCCATGGTTTTCATAAATTATGTTCATACTGCTTTTGTGATACATAAGACTTAGAAGCTTCCAAGGTTAAGAAAATGCATTTTTTAAATTCAATGAAGTCTCCCCACTGTGCCTCCATCTTTATCATTCCACTGAAGAATTCCCTCTTTTCAGGAAGTTGGTCACATTTCTTGTCAGTCATTTTTCAATACAGTACTGGTGGTTAAATTTCTCAAACTATTAAAATGATAGCAGGTTTAACATTTTTATCCATTTTACTAAAGTTTAGTACTTAATATTACAAATGCCTACTTCTGTTTGATCTGCTTTGGAAGTTTGTGAAGGATGGTTGTATTACAAAGATTTAAATGCCATTTTTCCATGAGAGAAATACATTTTTCCTGGAAAGTGTCTTAGAGTCACATTTTAAGAGAAGAAATTGCAAAACTAAATTAGTGCATAAATCAGAGAAAATATTTATTTACAGACATGTAAAAATTATGTTACAACATTTTAAAGAAAACTGAAATGAACCGTCAATCTGCTCTAATGGGCAAACTCAGAGTGTTTCAATTCTAAATTGCAGTGGCACCAATTAAAAATAGGACTGCTAACAAGATTACAGTTATCTACATAGTTTAAGTACAGTGATTTTTCAGAACTAAAAAGGGATCTACAGAGAAAACCAATAGGAACTGCAACAATATGTAATACAAGAGTTTACAAAAGTAAAAATATTTTTTCTTGATCCAAACTTTAAAGCTTTTTAGTAAATATTTTCCGTTCATGCAGCTGCCCAAGTGTGAAAAAAATATCTGAAATACACAGAGCATATAGATCTGTGTAGAAAATGAATTGGTTTGATTCAGGACTGTCCAAACTGATTGGCAAGATCTTTTTATGTTTCCTATTCCGTATTGCAAGGGATGATCAATGTTGAAAAATCCCACAATTGACAAAACTTATGTCAAACAGGTAACAGGTGATGGCAAACAGCACCGGGTATACTGCATACATGGACAGCAGAGAACTATTAAGCTCTGTCGAAGCTACCAGCATCCTCTGGAGTGATTTTAAGCAAACATGCCATTGAGAAACATTACTAGTAATAGACTTCATGGGGTAACAATCTTCTGCCTTGCAAATGAAACGGTGCCTCATGGTGCTATCAAAGGTGAATTTTGTGTTCAAAATATATTCAGGACTTAAACTGTGGTGTGAATCAGTGTCAACTTTATGAATGTCCAATCATTTCTGTGAGTTTATAATCTAAAAGGATTGTAAAAAATGTGTAAGAATCTCAGAGTGCTTTCTGTGAGTGTTAGCTCATTTGGAAAGGTTAGCTCATTTTGGTGGTGAGGAGACTATATACCTAGATGTTTCTCTAATCTAGTTTATTAACACCAATATCAGAACTGATCTTCTTGGGTGATATTCTGCATCTTTTAAGTCAGCCAACAGTTTATGTGATTTAAATGGAACAAATGCCCCAGGAGGCAATGCTGAGGTTTGGAGTTCTTTTTTTAAAACTGTCAGCCAAAGACAAAAATCCCCAAATGGCAATTCTTTCTGCATTTGTATCTTTAAAAATCTTCATAAGCAATATTAAGTGATAGAAAGTGGCGAAATATTTCTACCTCTTATTTGACCTAACATTTCACTTACACAAGAGTAATATTTTTTTGCTGCACTTTTCTCAGAGTCAGCCCTGATAAATTCTGAAGCTGCAGTTCTTTATGCTCAGGTGTAACTACTTATACTAGTCTTTCCTTATTTAAGGATCTAGGTACTACTCAGCACTTATGTAAATCATGTAACTCCACACACAATAGACAAGCTAAATATAAGGTACACAAATGTAACTGAGAGTGCAATGTCACATAGCTGCCTAGTGAAAAAATTTCTCAATCAGTAATAGATAATTAAATTAAAATGCATGATTTTCTTCCAAATATTTGAAGAATATCAGTCCTTCTTTGATGATGGTCCCCATGACAGAAACCTGACCAGAGACCTTGAGCTTCCACCCACTGACACCCACACTGCTTGAGGTGAATTTGTCATCTCAGAAAATGCTTTTTAAAACAGAAATTTAAAGTTAGGTCTTTTAAAAAGTCTTTCTGGTACCTATTTTTTTCTTTTGTTTTCAGCCTACAGAGAACGTTTGAAAGGGCAAGGCAAGAGTTCATCTTTGTAGGAAGGTCTGGATGACCCAAAATAGCAAATTCCCCAGTCATGGAGCTCAGTGGTCAGGGCTCAGTGCTGCAGACTGGCACACAGTTGGGTCTGTGCTCCAGTTGACTGTGTAAGATACTTCCTAAGTTAATGCCTCTCCCTCTTGGGAGGCTGTAGCTAATAAATAATTTATTTACCCTGCAATCACTTTAAAGACATGTCTCTTTCTATATGAGTACCACTTGCATAAAGATGTAGATGAACAAATACATATTCCTTGTTTCAGTTCATCTGCAATGCTAAAGAGGCCTGACTTTGGGATGGTGAACTGGTACTGGTATAAAAGTTGGTACTTCTATAGGGGAAGACATCATTGTGCCCATATGCTCTGATACCTTTAATGTCTCAGTAACACAAGAGAAATAATGCATCCATTCTGTTTGAAAGGAAACATGATTTATTAAGAAATTCTATACTGAGATTCCCCCTACAACATCTGTAATTATTCCAACTTTAGGCTTTTAGGAGGGCCCTAGGAGTTTGTGGGTGGAAAGACTTCTGCCAGAAAATAACCCAAAAAGTAATAAGTAGGCTAACTTAGGCTGTCAGATATTGGCAGGCTATAAGTAATTTTCCTGGCTAGACAGGAGGCTGACTGACTTTCCATATGGTAGCAACAAACTGCCTTTAGAGATTTGCAAGTACAGCTGTAACAACTGTCTGATGAATGGAATCACAGAGAGGGCTTATCTGAATAAAGGGATTTAGAGGAGGTTTTAATTTACAGTTTATCAAGGATTGCTCTCTTATTTTGACATTTTCATTTTTTAGAAGCTATTCTATTATCAAATGTAATTATTTCCAATGACAAATAAATTGAATAAAATAATTGGAAATACCATACAATGTATTTAAGCATGGCACTGATCAAAATGGTCTTGTTTGAATTAAGCGGTAAACAAGGAAGTGCAATATCACCTGACTCTAAATATGGTAAAACAGTAAAACGTGCTAATCATAAAAATAGCTTTTAGAAATATACATTTGTATACAGTGTTTTCCACACCTGTTAAATACGTCCTTCATATTATTATGATACAGTACATTGGCCTTTAAGACATCAAAATTAAAAAAATAATACCAATAATTAGCCAGAGAAAACCACATTTACAATCTAAACCATAAAAATTTGACAATTGTACAGCTTAGAACATATAAGAAATGGAGTTTCTAATATTTGAACAATAATGTCCATTTTAATAAGTAAATTGAGTTTCATACAAATTGAATCAAAGGTGTTGTCAGCCAGTAAGAAACTGCAGTTCACAATTTTCTGTGGGGAAGTCAGAGTTTTTCTTCTCAGCCTTCAGGGGGTTCACACATGACATCTCATCACTTGATCTGTAGAAACTGAGAAATGAAATGCTGGCTTTAGTATGAAAGCATAGAATTTCTTCCAGGAGAACCTCAAAAAGAGAGCAAGAGAGCTGGGGAAAAGAGACAAGAGGACTATGACTTGACTTTTTCCACAAACCAACCAAATATCAATGTCTATAATGCTTTCCCACCTTATACCATTGAAGTTTTAAAGAGGAATAGTGTTCCTGCAGTAGTGGACAATCAGGACTGTGCAACAGTCTTGGGTTGACTGTATGGCCAAAAATAATAGCAAATCAAGCAAGAGCTGTTGAAGCTGAAATATGCCTCCCCTTAAAAATGCTATGCAAACAACTGCTTAATAATTTCTATTTTAGCAGCAGGAAATAGAATAACGTATCTTGGCTGCTCTGCAATGAAATGCTTTATTTGCATAATAGCATTCAATCTAAATAAACTGCATGTAGAATTCTTTGCTTTAGTCCCATCACACTATTTATAAACCTTAATCCATTTCCATTGGATTTGTGCTTTCAGCAATGCCTATAGTTACCAGATTGAAGGATTTTTCCTCAGTTGCTTCCCTTTTGCTGTTGCTTATTTTGCTATCACTTTTGTGTACCTGCCATAGGATATAACTATATATCCTTTGATTTCTTTTGTTGCTTTATCAGCCACATTGTGAAAACACAAAAATCCAGTTAGCCAACACTTTTGAGGTTCATTCTTGCAGCAGAGGCTGAAGGCAGGTTGCATCTGAGTCCTGCTATGTAACCCATTAATGCTACCAGCTTTAAGTAGGCATTGGGTGATGCTGCAGGGGAGCATCCAGCTCCACCTACCTACAGAGACTCTAACGACACTTTCCTAACCACATCTGTTTGGACAAAAAAAAAAAAAAAATCTGTTTAAATTTCCATTTATAGAAAACTTGGTTTTCCAGAAACTTTCAAGTCACTGCAGGCCTGGGATCCTGACCTTTAAAGAAGTCAGGCATCAGATTTCCCCTCATTGCAAAGAGAGCACCAGGTCTCTGGTAATGGTCTTCACAGGTAACCAGGATTAGGGAGAAAAGCTCATGTGAGAGATCCCAGAACTTTCTTCTTTCAGTTAAATCATCCTAAAACTATTATTCTTTACTTTCACAGAGAAAAATCTTTATCTCTCCTGTTTTAGGTCTGATCTCTAGAGAGACTAACTACAATAAAAAGATCTTTAAATTTTCCCCTTAAATCTGAGAGAGGCTTAATGGTTTTAACTAGCTATTCATCTTAGAAGAAGTTAAACAAAATCCCTCTGTTCATCCTATTAGCTCCAAAGAAAGTTCCTCTTTTCTAGCCTTTTTTTCAACTATGCTTTGCTGTTCCATTATGCCATTATAAAATGTAATAATTATGAAAGCAATAAGAGGCAGATTTTCAAGTTATTTATTGAAGCCTTTTTCCCTTTCCATAAACCTTTCAAGCATTAACCTGTCACCAGCACTAAAGAGCCTCATTAGGTTACTATTGTGAAACACTAATGTTGTTAACCATCTGGATCCAAGTCATCAATGCTGCTTTGCTGCTGGTTAGAAACAATGATAAAAATTTAGCACTCCACCAGTCCAAAATACTCCTGTGCTCTTCCTTCAGTACATGGACTCCTTACTTCCCTCTCACTACAAATAATAGTAAAGTCTGAGGGGAAACATAAAATCTGAAAGAACCAAGCTTTTATTTTCCCTGGAATGACAGAAATCTAGGGCTGTGATTAATCTAGAGTAATTCAATGCTAATTTCATTCTATTTCTTTCTTCTGAATAGTGTGCAGTTTATCATCTGCCTTTATGGCAGCGCTGATGATATTAAAAAACCTTCATGATGACTAGTGGGTATTTAAAAATTATTTAATTTCTTTCCCCTTATATATAAAAACATCTCCTGACACAACAAGGATGAACTGAATTACATTTAAGCCAGAAATAAGGCTTTCATTTGATGTAGTTCTAACAGAAAACCACTTTAGAAAGTGTGATGTGAACATAATGCATTTTAAGAATTGAATAACTCAGCTGAGCATATAGACTTGGCATCTGTAGACAATATCAAAGAAACTTTATATACTGTCCTAATTGCCATCAATCTCTGAAAAAAAGATGGAGAGAGTTTATGGAATATTTATTGGTTCATTTCCCACCTGAAGTTATTTCTGCTGCTTTTTTCACTATCTGGATGGCTTTTTGAGCATGACATATTGGAAACACTCTTCTTAGGCATAGCACTGTATTTCAGGCTTCCAAAAATGCTACTGCTACTGTTATTATTGTTCTAGTATCATACTTCTGGCATTTTTGCCAAATTCAGATTCTACTAGATTGAATGAATTTTAAGTATACACTATTACATTGTATATAACATTGGAAAACCAACATTAAATACTAAAAAAACTCCCTAATTGATAGTGCAGTTCTTCTTTATGGACCCTAGACTATAATAATTACAAGTGATGGAGTAAATCAGATAAAAGTCAGTAAAAATTTAAAGTTTTCCATCTTGCTTTTCAGGAGTTTAATTATTTTATAACCTACCCCCTCTCAAAGTCTAGCTAATTTCTAGCTTTATATCTGTAGATCTTTCAGAATACACTGCATATAAAGAGAATTTTCTTGTGGGAGAACCTGTCCATCAGATCATCTGCCAGGGGACCAGTTCCTCCAAGCTCTGTGCTTTGTAGTCATGAGGCATGACAGAGTATGAAAAGCTTGCATCCTGTAGTGCTCCTAAAAGCCTTTTATGAGATGGTAGGGACTTGCAGGTACCATCCTTCTAGAACATTTTGCTAGGCCCGTTTTCCAGGCCTGCCAAAGGACCTGGAAGCTATAATGGTGACCTTTCTGCGGCAGGTGAGCTACTCACTTTTCTAAACTCATTTAGATGGGCTTTATTTGTCTGCAGGAGATGGGTTTTGTTCTCTGCTAGCTGGATCCAAACTGAGCTCAGCCTCTTTCCTGCTCTGAATTATTTGTATTTCCTTACTGTTCGGAGAAAGGGAAAAGATATGTTCCTTCATTCCAATAAATACCTAATTTCCTTCTAACAGGGTTTATGGGAAGAACATTCTGGACTTTACCATGCTTATCTTCCAGACCTAAATGTACAGGAATAAATCTGACTATATGAGAGCACAAATTCAGCATATGTTTTTGGGAGGTAGTATTAGGAATGTGATATGACTATATGACACAAAATATGTGCATGATTAACATCTTACCTTGTAGTATATTAAGCATATGTTTAAAGAAAAGTCCCACAGAATATAGTTGTTACAGACTTTACCATATGGTTTACCCCACAATAATTATAAACAATAAGAGCATCCAAAGTATATGAAAGACATTAATCTGACAAAATGCATCTGTTTTTAAAATATCCTTTGCTCTGAATGGCTTTTATGATAACGTTTGTCTTAGAAACTCTCAGAAAATGCAGCTAAAAAGAGGATGTATAGATGATGGTTCACACCTACATGTGAACTTGAAACCCAAAGCCTCAAGTATCCTTTCTCTTATTCTCCTGTCTCTTTTTCCTTGCCAGACAAATCCATTCTCAGTTTAATAACTGTAATAGAGGCTTCTGAAGCTATTGCTGACCACTGCTTGGTAAAATTGCACATCTATCTCTTGCAGACTCATCTCAAGTAGGAGACTTGATGCTTGACACCTTTCTAGGTTTCTGCTGGTGTCTGACTGTGTTTTGACAGTAGGTTATGTGACTGCCGTATATCACTTTCTGCAAAAAAACAGCAATCCCCATTAAAATGCAGCAGGTACACTGTCCTTTCACCCCCAATGCTGGCCCTCATACTTGTGCTCAAACCTCAAACTCCAATTGTACCACAACTGCTTTCATTACATCCAATGCTCACTCCTAGTACTGTTATCTGTACAACTGAGAATTCTGAATCCAGGTCTACAGATGCTGCTCTTATGTCCTTGAGGATAACATAGTCTGCTTCATCTCTAATAATTTCTTTTGATTATGAAATGCACTTTCTGGACAGCAAAGGGGTGAAAAATGGAATCTGTTGCAGAGCAGGCATTCAAAAAAAAAGCAAAACAAACACAACAAAATAGCCATTATTGATCTAGATATTTATGTAAAATGAGAAAAACCATAGTGCAGTACAGAAAGTACTAATGCAAATTGCGACTCTGTTTATTTGTTATGTCTAACTCAAGACAATATCCTCCTTTTCTCTTAAGCAGGCACTCACTCTGAGTGTAAAACACCGTAGTTCATATCTGTAAGGTACCCTGGGGACATGCACTTTTGTTGGCTTTTACACAGCATTCTTCATCATCAGTGGAAAACCACAAGGAACAAGTAGAGCTTTGAATTTGTATTAGCTATCACATTGACTTCACATCTGTGTTCATTTGAGGTACACCTTGCATTTTGTCCCTTGATTTAAAGCATCGAATCTTTAATTCAGTAACAGTCATATAGGTGGTTTAGTTTAATGCCCCCATATGAAATGTAAATGCTCAGTTCAGTAGGTATGAGCAGGGGAATGTGAATGTGCATCACACTTTTGCTGCTCTCTGTTTTAATTAACCCTTGTAAAACATGAAAAACGTAACAATGGCATAAATGCAAAATTTTTTATAATGAACTAATGATAGAATATTCACTACATTTAACAAATAGAGGGATTGTACAGTTTGATAAATATTAAAGGATAAATAAAAGAACCAGTTTCAACTTCTTTGAATCTTTCTTCAAATGATGAAACCTAATCATTATGTTTTAGACTCTGTCAATCATACTTTAATTGCTAAAACCATTACAGAATCATTTTTCTGTTCAGTGAACAGCTTAATTGCTTTGAAGTGTTAGTTCTTATGTGAGTACATATGAGAATAATTGGTTTAGTCATCAGTGAAAACAAACTTCTATCTTTGTACTAAAATGATGTTTCACTTGTTTGTCCAATAAAAATCAGCAGGAAGACTAAGATAGCCCTATCAGATACTGATTTTTCCCCTAGACCAACATATCTTTTCTTTCTGTGAGTCCAGGCAGAATTGTGATAAATGCTTTGGGTGTAGTGGTGGAGACAGGATCCTGTATTTGGAGAGTGCAAGAGAGAACACGCTGCAGTTGAGATGATGGTCAGGTGTGAGACTGAAGGAATGACTTTGGGAATAGTCACTATGGTCATTGGAGAGCTTGAGTGGGGCCAGGAAGGAAAGAAGTGGATCTATTCACTTTAATTTAGGTTGTGTTTTTCTCCTGATAGACTGCTTTTGCAGCAAAATCTTCCTCTGCAAGGTTCTTTATAGCAGTAGAAGACTTAGGGACTAGTAGCACAGTTTCTGGTGACAGTGGGAGCGATCTGAAGCTGGAGGCACTGGGCCTTCTGCAGAGTGTGGGGTGGGCCAGGATCTCCAAGCAGATGTGGAAGAGGTAGGCTGGGGGAGGTGGTGCTTTTGCAGAACTCACTGCCCTGAAGTTTTTACCAGAATGCACCCATGTTGCTATTCCATAGTGAAACTGTATTCTCACCAGAATCCCTTTCCTGTTCTCTCTTAGCTGATAAAGCCAATCCAAATGCAGTAAGGCCTCCATGATGCTGCCCACAGAGTTCCCTCAGCCCATACCAATGTGCCTTGAGGGATGCTCAACACCTTCTTGGGATCCAGTGCCAAATAAAGCAGAGAAAAAAGTGCTCCATCTTCATTTATGCCTGCATATGAGTGGATATTCATAGCAAATTCTCAGGGCTATGGCTCTCATTGGATATCCCTGGGTGTTTTTTGCTTCTTGGGATACTGCCTGCTCCATGAGAAGCAAGTCCAACTGAGTCCTATCATGATTTGCAGTAAGTACTGTACTTTATTATCCTTAATACCATAGAGGAGGTGTTTTTAAGCTACAGGTTGGTGTAAAAAAGCTATAGACTAAAATTCCTACTGAATTAATCTCTGTTTAATTAATCTCTGTGAGGAGTAGGAATTCTCTAGTGTGAGGTGGTGGTCCAATAAGTATTAATGCCCAAGGCAAAAGTTTCTGTCCTACTAATGCCAAGGGTGCAGATTTGAACACACAGTTTAATGCATAAAGAAACTACTAAAACTTGTACCCTGAGGCCATTTAATATGTCTACATTTTAAGAAGTGTGTTTCAAAGTAAATGAAAGTAGGAGCTTGCAAGAATTGTCCTAAAGTAATTATCCAAAAAGAACCTAATAAACTTTCTCACTATTACCAAATTATAGTTTAGATAGGTATTGAAAACTAAAGGGCACCCATTCCAGGCAAAATAATTGTAGGCAATTGTATTGAGATGAGGAGTGTTCTGTCTAATAACTGGAGATTTTTCCGGTATTTGGAGGCAGAAGTTTTACTCAACTGAACAACCAGGTGGAGTGACACAAAAAAAAAAAAAAAAAAAAAAAAAAAAAAAAAAAAAAAGAGGGAAGGAGAGAGTACTAGAAAAACATATTGGAAGCACAAAGCATGAGACAGAGATACTGGGAAAGCCCAGAGTATCATGGGAAGTAGGAGTGGAATGAGACAAACAATGCAGAAGGAATATTTAAATGGTGACAGTAAAATGAATTAAGACAATCTGTTGAATATACAGGATGTAGACTTATCTGCTTAAAACTGTCATCTATGAAAGTCTTGCTGTGGGAGTGTGATCTAGGTGGAAATGGCAATAAAAGATGGTGCTACTTAAAATAGTTTTTTATTTGTATTTTCCTGCCTAATACTTAGTTGAATGCACAGTGTACAGTAGTACATAACATTTTGGTTTTAAGAGGATTTCAAGAGACATTAAATTTAAAATAAAAGTTACAAAGCAAATGCTGGGCTTGGGGTAAAATCATGGTCTGCAAATGGTGCAGAATCTCATAATAGCTGAGAGAGGATTATTATAACCCTGCAAAGAGGAAGCAGAGAAGAATTTAGCCTTTTCTTTCTTATTTATTTGGTCTAGAAAACACTTTGCTCATTTTGAAAGACTACAGAACTGTAGTGTAATTTTAGAACTCAATAGCGACAACAATTTGGAAACTTCAGATACACACTGCAGCATGACAAGCTAAACTAGTATTTGATTAACTTTCAAATCTTCATTTTGGCAGACTGAGCTTGTTTTATTCTCACTGATTGCTTTTTTTTTGTTGAAATGGCAATTACAGTTCTATCACCTTCTAAATAACTTCCCTTTTCTGAGGTGTGTAAATGACTATGTATGGATAAATTCAATCTGCCTTTCATGTTTTGATATTAATCATGCAGAAAATCTTCTTAGTAACACATTTGTGTTTTCTAAAAAAATTGAGACCTTTTGGAATAATTGGGTCACTAGCTGTAGTGGGTCTGCAATTTGTATTGAAAAAAAAACCAAAACATTTACAATTTCTGCCATTTAGTATGGAAAAATAACAATCTTTTGGCTTTTCAATGTTTGCACTTTTTTACTTAAGTGAAGAATTTCAAGAGAAAAATGTTTCCTCTGAGGGTTTTCCATTCAAAATTTTTGATGCTCAGGGTTACTGATAAAGCCTGTGAAATGAGTGCTTTCTAGGGGAACTAAAGCTGTTTATTTTCAAAGACTAACCCACCAGGAAAAAATGTGTGATGCATGACAATTGCTCAATTTCTGTTAAATCTTAGAACTTGATGATTAAGCTGATAGACTCAAATCCATAGCACAGACCCAATGGCTGGCCTGAGTTTTTCCAGAGGATTTCTGTGTCCCAGTGATTGCCTATAGAACACCAGTGTTCCCCTTCCCATCCACTGCTTTCCCAACACACCTCATGCTAATGCTTTGGTATCTGTTCTAGGTTACTGTTCTGATGGTTATTCCCCCTATGCACAGATGGAAGCTGTTGGTTGTAAATGATGGGCGAACAAAACCCAGTGCAGCTCCTTCAACAAGTCACCCAAATTTTACTGGAGTCAGCCAAAGTACAGGGAAGCAAAAGAAGGGCCACTCCACCAGAATTAGTTAAAATTACATTGGCAAAAACGTTCATGGGTGGAAAGCAAAATCAGTCTTCTTATTTAAAGTGTTGAGTTTCTTCAATTAATTACTGATGTTTCTTTTTCAGCCATAAGGTACAGCAAAAACACTGTGATATTTTTTAGAAGTTATCATCATCCTCACTTGAAAGTGATCCAGGTTTACATCTAAGTGGTAGGTGTTTGGCTGTCATTGTTTCTGCACTTCACTCAGAGATTGCCTATATGCTCATAAATTTTGGGCCAGCAAAATTTGTGGAGCTATTTCTGATCTACTTAGACTAAAAAAGAATGAGGCTACTAATACTGAATATTAAGGTCAACTATGTTATATCAGAGAAGAGTTAATCTCATTTAGGCAAGTATTTCGTTTACATGTCTAAGAGAATTTTTGGCCTGATCTGAGAGTATTGTTTACCTCTGATTAAATTCACTAATTGATATGTGGTTTTGTTTTGTTTTTAAACTGGAGGAAAAGCAGCTTTTCTTTTGATAGAACCTGAACCATCAAAATTAAATATTTGCTGCCTCAGAATTAACAAACACCGTGATTATCTTATTAAACGTTGACTGAGACTTCAGGCAAGTCAAGACAGATGGCAGGATGCAACTAAAAAAGTAAAAGAGAGTCATTGAAGAATATATTGGCTGTTGTTCCACAGACATTTTTCTTTACTGGGAAGCATATAATTTCTTATAAGTTTAAATTATTGGGAATACTGGGTCCTTTCTTCCAAGCCAAAAAAAGGCACCTGTTGGTCTGACCTCAGAAAGAGGTGCTAG
Source organism: Poecile atricapillus (assembly GCF_030490865.1). NCBI lineage: Eukaryota > Metazoa > Chordata > Aves > Passeriformes > Paridae > Poecile > Poecile atricapillus. The sequence continues at coordinate 126,782,520 of NC_081250.1, read as the reverse complement.
TTCTACCTGCACATTCAATCTTCTGAGACACATTGCCTACCACATGGGTCAAAGCTGAGAACAGGACCCAAAATTCCTGATCCCACACACTTTGCTTAAAAATGAGATAAACAGAAGAGAAAACCCGTTATTTTCAAGCTCTTTTTTATCAAATCTGTAAGATTCTAATGTCTGTGAATTAATTATATTCTTTACATTGCAATGTTTTAAAAGTTTTATCATTTTAAGATTTGAGGATTTTTAAACTGGAAACTAATACAGAGCAGATTCAGAGTAATAGATCTGAATTCAATAAAATTAGTTTGCTTATTTGTTTTACAAAAATGCAATTACAGGCAGGAAAATCCAGTAGAAAGAGAAACAAAATTCATGATAACATTGCCTGCGTTTTCTTCAGGTTCCCAGGTGATATGTACGGGGTTGGATTTAAATAATAATTAGAAAAACATTATGTAGTCAGTCATAAACCAGTACCCTGGTTAAAACACTGAACACCACTTAAGAAATCTTCCTCTGATAAATTGACTGCCAGGAAAAATGGGGAGGAGGGGCCAGTGGCAAGGTCTTTCCAATGATTCATGTAACAGTGGGTGAGTGGCAAACACTTCTACTGTGCTACTACATATATTAAATATAACAAAAGGGCATGCCAGGAAGTTTCTTACAATTTTTTGATTTCATGGCATGCTTTTATTACTTTCTCTATTTTTTCACTCACAGGTTGTGAGATTTACTGCAGCTTTGAAAGGTACAAGGAATTAGTATCTGTCGGGTATGGTGTCCCTAATGACTTTCTTAGGTTGCTCAAGTACAAACATCTCTCACTGATATTTATCTAGTGAACACAATATTTTACCTATTCATTTGTCTTATGAAGAACATCATGTTCCCCTGACAGTGAATGCAAGATTTCAATGAATCGTAAGCGCAATAGAAAAGACAAAATTTTGCATGATCTTAGTGATTTTTAAAGTAAGCTGAATAAGATTTCTGGACCAACATTGCTTCAGTCATTGCCATAAATTAGAAGTTTTGTCCTTTATGTTCTAAATTGCATCCGGTACAAATGAACTCAGAAAGCTACAAGTTGACAGAATAGCTACGGATCTTTTTAAGAAGCCTAATCAGCCTAATTTGGCTGATAATAGAAGAGTCAGTCTTGTCTGCCCTGATTCTATGGCATGAAGAAACATGCGTCTAAATGGACAATGAAAAATCTAGTTTAATTGCAGTAAATTAAGTACTGTCAATACTATCACACAGTCACATATTTGATTGATCTTGCTATTTGAAATATGCAAAACTGGGCTTAAATCTGATTAAATTATTGGACAAATTTTAGTTCTGCAGATTTTATTTTACTTTCTGCTGAGTATTTTCATTGTTGAATTCCCTATAAAGTAATTAAAGAGAAGAAAGTTGCAAAGTTTCATACAGATTTGCTATCAAATCAATTTTCCTTTAGCTACTTTTAGAAGGGATGTGATGCATACAATCAACCCCTTAACCAAACTAGTGGCAATTTTGTTCAGACTCCAAAGGAGGTAAAGGCCTGAGCCATAGCACAGACGGCCAAGAACTCCTCTAGTTGCAGTCTGTTCCCTGAAGACCCACAAAGGCAAAGACTGGCACAAGGAGCATTGATATGAGTGGTGTTGGAATACCCATCATGTAATTAACACATGAACAGCTGGCAGCTTTTCAGTCTCATTTATCAAGGAACTAAGAAAGTTGTGGGTACAAGGAGTCTTGTGCATGTAATTTGATTACAATCCAGCTACTTTATTCCACTTATCTGACAGCCTAAGTGAGCCTTCTTTGAGCTCTCACAGCTGAGTAGCCTGACTGCTTGGTGGCGGCCTCCCCTTGAGCTGGGACCTTGAGCAAGGTCACTTTTTGAAGCAGAGAGACCATTTACCAATGGCAAATGTTTGATAAGTATATCAAAAATATCAAACTGATATTTTACAAAACCTTTTAAATCATAACTATAATTTGTGCTTTGGTAACTCAGATTTGTGCCTTGGTGGTTTTGAATCATTGTTCAAATGATTGTGCCATACAATACTACAGTGAACCTTGCCACTGAACCTTAGCTAAGTTACTCTTCTACAACATCATATTAAAACCACTTTAGTTAATATCTTTTATAGTGTTTCTGCCAGCAATCTAAATCATGCATTTGTGACAAGAGGGAAATGTTTCTGGTGAGCTTAGGCCACAGCACTAGTTGGTTCTAGTAGATTTAAATGGTAATTGCATCAATTCCTACAAGAAATATAGCTATTATTATATCATAATGGCTTTACTTTTGCATAATGAAAACCAGTGCAGCAAGAGGATTATCCTGAGTTTTATGTCTGTGGCAGTTTCTGGTATTAATATTTGAAACATTATTCTCTATCAGATATTACAAACTTGATAGACTGAAAACATGCAGTGTGGAGGTGGAGAAAAGGACAAGAGTAAGAAATCAAGTACCCTTGAGAGGTAAATACAACTGAAATATACTGAATAGAAAGGGAACCATAATTGTTGTTGAAATAACTGCTGTAAATCTGCATTGTAACCAGAACTGGGCCTTTTATAGTCTCTGTATCTTTGGTTCTAAAATAATTTAATAAAAAAGCCTCTTAAGACATCATATTAAAGCTGACTCATTATTGTGGAAATTCCATCTAATAATGCCTGTCTGGCTTCATTACTTTTAGCATAGCTACACCAGCATAAAACAATGCTGTGACAGTGAATATATCCTTCAAATTCCAACCAAGCAATAACCAGTGTCTGATCTATGACACCATAAATCTACTGTATTTGCATCACATACTCTACCACAAAACAGTTTGCTGTACTGAATGCTCAACTACTGAACCACTACTATGCTATTACTATTATAGTCATTTTCTATGAAAGGTTGACAGTTTGATAGGAACTATAATTCTCAGGCAATGTAGTACGACTATGAGGGTTTGTGTATAATTTATTACAGTTAATTATTTTGTTGGTATTTTATTAACCATTGGCTAAAGGTGTTTTGTTTTGTTTGGTTTGTTTTTTTCCCAAATCTATAGTACTTCAGGCTTCCAGTGAAGTAACTTGTAGCTACCTGTTTTATTTACAAGTGGATCACAATGACTTGATCAATGCTGCCTCAAAGATTGATTAACACCCTTTAAAACAAGTTCAGAGAAGGTATATGGAATGTTCTGGGTCTGCACTGGGTTGTCCATGTGCTAAATCAGCAGAATTAGGGAACCACTAAGAATGCTAATTCAGAAATGTTCTTCCTTCAGTCTTTCAGCCAGGCTGTACAATATTAATGTTATTTCTAGTAAGAAGGGTCTTGTTATAAAGGGATTGAGGACCAACTGCTTCTCAAATGTAATTATATGTTGGACCGTGTTGCAAAGGTCATTTTTCTGTTCTCCCCTGTGCAGCCACAGGAGTGAGAAAATGTTATTTGTTTTCCTTCCCACTACTTACAATTTAAAACCATGGTAGACACACAAAACCTGCTTGATATCACTGGAGATTTGTGTTTTGGTAATTTGTGACCTGTTTGTGATTTGTGTGTGAACTTAATTTAGTAAAAATGAAGATCTTTCTTCATGGGAGCCTGCTTTCCATAAAATGGGATGGGTGTTGCAACAGTGTGTTGCTTTCTTCACAATACTGTTGAAGGAGAGTTTAAACTGAAAGGAATCCACAAGGAAGGAACACAGAAATTTTAAGTTCACTGCTACTAAAAACTGTTCAATGTTAGGAGTGGAATGAAAGCCTGAATTATGGGTCTAGTAAAATCTGGGATAACCAACTACTTGTTCTTCTTGTTTCTTTATATATATATATTTAAAAACCTACAAAATATGCATGCCATTGTACAGGTGGGAGTGAGAGGCCGTGTGAGAGCATATGGATGAAAGCTTATGGTACATTTCAGTGAGCAAGTTGAATCCGACTCTTTAACATATTCATACATAGATGGATCATGTTTCTGAGATCACCTTTTGAAGAACTCTTCAGTATAAAAATGCAGCAAAGTTCTTTGGGAATTTTTCTAAGTGTCTGGAACACTGGAGACATTTATTGAGAGACACTTTTGAGCAAATAGTACAAAAGAGACTTTCTCAAGAGGTGATATTTGATGACTGCAGCAGGTGCTTCAAATGCATCGTCTCAAACTGGAGTTCAGATGGGCAATCAAGTTATTGCTGCGTAAAGCTTTTTCACAGTTTAGCTGAGCCATAATGACTGTTTGTGGCCATGTCTTTAGTCACAGAAAATTACGATGCAAGGTTGAACAACATCCTTGTCTAGATGGTGGATGAAGATGTTCAGCTGTCGAGTATGATGTTGTTTTGTGAGTGCAGCCAGGCAGACAACTGAAGAGGCTGAAGAGTTCTTAAATCCATGCTTGACTTAACTCAGACTGCATCTTTCTTTACAGCTGGTCTAGACTGAAGGCTGCCCATCACTCAGTTAATGTGCAGTAACCTGTTCCTTCAAATGGACAGTGTGTGAATTTAGAGAACTGATCCTACCACCTAAACCCACAGCATAAATCCTGTGTAGTCACTTCCTTTCCAAGTTAGAATTAGAAATAAAGAAATGTATTTTTGAGTCCTCTGCTGCAAAGATGGTGACCCACATATACGGATTCAGAGGCTCTATTCTTGCAGAACCTGGACTGTGGCAGTGGGTGAGACCTTGTTGAATACCTCCCTTTATTGACAGCCTTAGGAAAACAGATTTCTGTTCAGCAAATCTGCAGCAGATTTTGGGAAATGACCTGGCAGAAGATTTACAGATAAATCTGAAGAACTCACTGTGGGTTAAGATGTAAATTTAAGTAATCTTCCTTTTCCCCTCTATTAATATTTTTCATGCTAGTGGACTCACAGTTAAATTTTCCTGCTGAAATGACTTCAAGGCATTAGCTTTGCCTGTTTAAATATTTTTCTGTTTCCTCTGCTGGTCTTAGTGGTGAAAGAAAATCTTTTCTTAATCATTGTCTTAAATTCCTTTAGCTCTATATTAAAAAAAAACATTATAACATTTTATATATTATTATATATAATGTAATATATATTATATATATTATATGTTATTTTTTATAACATTTTAAAAAAGCCTTTTGGAAGATTTTTTTTTTTAATTCCAAGTCCAATGTTACTATTTTACATAAAATAGTAACATTTTTCTTATGTAGAAAGTTTTTGTTAGTGTTGTCACATTTAACATGTTTAATTCTTAACCTTTCTTTTTTTTTCTCAAAAGATTTGTAACTGGCTCTATTCTAAAATTAAATATTTGCTCTCAGCTTTTTTTCCTAAATAACTTAGTTTTTATAAAACAGAATAACAACATCTGTTAGGACATGCTTTATAACAAGCTTATATATCTACTTTACTTTTCAAAAGACAGAAGGCAATTTCAGTTAAGAGGACAAATAGGTAGAAGCAGACTGAATTCCCAAGTATTCCTACAGGGGTTTTCACTATATATTTGGTAGAATTGTTATTGTCCTCCCCTTTACAGAGCTATCAATGGTTGGAGTAGAAACTAAGGCTTATGGGAATTGGCCAGTATATGTACATAAATATGTCAGTATAAAACTGTCTAAATTACAATATGCATTAAAAACTACCATCTTCATATCATAAGTACAGGCCAATACTGCCGACTGTTTGGGTGAAAACTATAGAGGCAAGATACATAATTCAATTTATAATTGCCTTTCCATGGAAAACACCCATGCCCTGAGATTTTGAAGCAATCCTTTACTAAGCTATCCTTTATCCTATCCATTGGAGTTTTGCATTCATTAATCTCTCTCGGCTTTGCAAAAGGAAGAAAGTGTTATTATCACATTGCAGCAGGGAGGAAAATTAAAGTGAAGTAACCTCTTCCAAAACTTGATGGAAATGGCAAGGGAGGACAAAAAGTACAGCGATTTTACCTCAGTGGCAATCTTAGTTTTAAGCTTTAAAGTCGACAGTATTGCCAGCTTCTCAGCTAGAGGGTCCCAGCCTTTGGGAAGGTGTGAGGCTGATTGCCTCCACTGCTCTGGCATTACACCAGGCTGCACCTGACTGAGATGATGCACAGAAGTCCTTGGCCTTTCCTTGCTACCATCATGTTGGGATGGGGGGATGTCAGTCATGCCAGGATGCAATGCAGAGGACACCACTCTCCACATGCAGTGAGCCACCTACTCCCAGAAGTCATGCACTTAGTGATGACATGCAGAGAAACTGGAGCTGGTTCCTCACCATGCCTTAGATGTGTGTGTCAGACCTCTGAGCTGTCTTTGGAACTGTGTCTGCAACTAATTCCATAACATGAATCTTGGAAGGGCTTTTTAACTTGGAAGCAGTGGTGTGCAAATGTGGTTGTGCCAATTCCAGACTTTCACTGCTAATTAATTCTTCCTGTGCTGCTTGCTTTATAGAGCTCTTCCCGCTGAGGCTTTTGATAGATGAAAAAATTCTTCTACCTTTTGTGTCATATAGCGTGGACATATTCTATGTATGTCAAATCCACAGGGTGAAATGACAGCATTGAGTGATCAGAGTCTAGTGCACTGTATGTTAACATCCCCGCTTAGTTGTCTGCAATGGGGAGTCTGGTGCCTAATTAGTGCAAAACCCACCGTTCTTGTTAAACTGTGGCCACCCCTATTGCTAAAATCACTTCAGCTGGTCAGGTATCAGCTATGGTGGGAGATTATATTGAAAAGTATTTATTAATTAAAAAAATTAAACGCCCTACAAATTCAGAGTGACAGCTTCTCACAGACATCCCTCATATCTGAAGAGGAGAACCTGTCTCTTTAAGAAAAGGAGATAATGTTGTCCGTTCTACATTGCATGTAAAAAGATGAGGGAATTCAGGTTTTAGTAGCTTTTTCTGGGAATAATGTTATTCGTGATACAGAAATTTAAGAGAGTCTTGGGCTGGTTAACAGGACAAAAACCTGAGAATTACAAGTAGGTTTAAATAGCATCTGCAGTAAGCAGTACAAACCACTGGTTATTCACATGCCCTGTTACTCCAGACCTGCTGATTCTGCTGAGTCCCTTGCTAACTGACTTCTGCTGCTTCACTAAAAGACTTTTACTGTATACATATGATTAAATATTTTTTTAAATGCGAGCAATGACAAGGAGCAACAAAAGTAAAGCAGAATAAGAAAATTAGGAAGAGAGGGATAGTATTATAGAGGCTAAACCACTGTGACTGTTCCATTCTTATTAAGAATGCATAGAGAGGTATAAATCTGACTTTCCAAATGTTTTTTAATGTTGCTCCAGAAGAAGTTAAGAGTTTAGCACCATAATGGGTATTTCATGAAAGGTGCAGCCTCAGGCTGAAAACCCAAACATTTCTTAAGGAAGAGTCCTTCTATCAAAAAAATCTGTATCTGCCAATACAGCCTGCAGAATATACAGATGGAAGATCGAGACTCGGGACTATGGAAAGCACATGTTTAATAATGAAAAAGTTCACCATTATAGAATCTTATTTAATTTTGATAAGCAACAGTTAAAAAAGGAAAAGAAAAAATAGCACACTACATTTCTACATATGTAAAATAATAAATGTAAACCAATTTAGGCTACATTTTATTTCCTTTCTAAAATCACCAAATGTAGTAAAATATATTTTTCCTGTTTCTCCTCAGAGGTTCCTATGCTTAATTGATATTACCGTGTGTGAAGAGTATAGGTGTAGGCACTAGTTACAGAACACCACAGTGCTTCTGTGAGCTTATTTTGTTAATCCAGACAGTTGGTTCTTTGTGGTTACTTGTAGGAACCATATAGATAGACATGCCATGATTATTCCTTACCAGCTCATTGCTGCCATCCTCATCAAAATCCTCCTCTATCCCATCAGTCATATCTTCTCCATCCCCATCTGCATCTGGCCCTCCTTCAATTGGCTCTTCCGTAGAGTTATCTGCATTCTCTGATATGCATTCTTCTTGAATCAAATCAGCATGATCTTCCATTTGTTTCTTTTGAGCTTCTGTAAGGAAAACATACTTCTAGAGATTCAGTAATCTTTCCTACTGGTGGCAAAGGAAAGTGCTCTGCAGAAGAAACCCAAGCTTCCATCTTCAGCTGTGCTAGCTTTGTGATATTCTGTGTGATGTCTACCAGCCAAATATGAAAACTTTTCTTTCAAAAATTTATGAATAAGTAAATCACAATATCAATATGGTCATATACCCCATCTATACCATGCAGTGGGTGAAGGCTTGATTTACCAATAGATCCAGCTTCTTGATTTTCTGTACTTGACTTTGCCTTGGAATACAATTGGCATAGTCACCAAATGTTTATTCATGTGCAGCCAATGAGAAGTACATAAATATCTATGCTCAGAGAAGCAGAAGGCTGTTAATTTCCAATAAATGAACAAGAATTTTGTGTGAATTTACTGTGAATATATCTTAACAGCCATACAGGCAATCAATAAATCCTTTTAGACAAGTAAATGTTTTTATGGAGTAAAGTAGCCATTATTCCTCACTGGTATAACGTGCTGATGTAACTGGAGAATGCCCCCTTCCAATCAAACAAATATTGGCTTCCTCTATTTTCTGCAAAGTGGTCAAAAGAAAGACTATTTCCATGGAGGCCTGAAGAATCTGTTCTGGTTGACTTCATGAGGGTAGCTGCATTGTTATGACTAGCTGTTGTGACACTCCTGGATATGCTGAGGAACTCCAGAAATCCAGAGGAAGATTGATGGAAGAATGACAGAGACAGACTGGCTAGAAGAATTTTTGGAGGGATCAGAGTCTTATTCCCATGCATGTCAGGAATTTATATGAAAAACTTTATGTACTCAAAGTGAATCAGGCCAGAGAATTGGTTGCATGCAGCTAGAAAAACTGTGTCTTTTTGGTCTGAGGGTGATCAATGACAGAATTTCTAGAACAAAATATTTCTTCCTTTGTGAGACTGACTGCTCTGAAAGACTAGTAGTTCATTACCTATCTTGTTGGACAACTAATGAATCAAGTATCACCTTGAAGCTCTATATTTTTGAAGTTCTATATTATTATTTTACCATAAGTTATTACCAGCTACACGTACTATTCAAATTTGATTGCATTTTTCTCTTCCATAGTCTTAAACCAAGACATTTGTTTTACCTTTTGACTACACATTTATTTTGCCACTTACATTCATCTCTTTAGTCTTCATTAGTCCTTAGTCCCTCATTTTCAACCTCACTTACTGAAGAAACAGAAAAATTAAGCTTTCCTCCCTCAGTCACCTACTGTCTTCAGAAAGATTCTTAGATTTAAAAAATACAATTAAATGATTAGACAGCTGCTTCAACAGTACCATAGTCACATGTATTAGCAAAATATTCAGCCCATGGAGCTTCATCTTCTATTGGTAAGGTGCTCCATACAATGCCATGCTAGCTATAGGTGATCATGTTACTTGCCTTATGCACAAGGAAATATGGATTGAATCACCTGTGCCTTTTATGTCTGGCCCTACTACTTCCTGTCTTAAGCTACTTCTGAAACTACTCAGCTCTAGCAATGACAACTGAATTTTAGTTAAGGCTTTTAAAAACAAGGTTGCTGATTTGATAGACAATACATGTAAATGGGAAACCTTCTAACGTACAGCTGTTCAAAAATTAGGCCACTAACATAGACTGAGTTCTTCAAAGGAGGCTAAAATACCATCTCAGTACCATCTCTTTAGGCCTTTTTTGAGAAGCTAAACTTTAGTTCCTAACTTTCTGCCTAATTAGAGCCTAATCTCTAATATTACAGGAAGAATATTCATTAACAATTTTTTTTTTAATGTCAGAACAACTTATTCCCAGCTTCCTAGTTCAGATTTTTGCAAACAAAGGAGCTATTTCTACAGTTTTCCTATGTATAGGAAATTCTATTTTCTATAATGCACACCATTGGAAAGGTTAGAGTTTCATAATAGAAAAAGCCAGAATATCAGCTGTTAAAAAGGAGAGTTTTCATAAAGCTGTAGAGCAGTAACCAGTGTATGCACTGAGCTTGTTCAGCCTGTAACATCACATTCCTCCAACTGTAACAACTTTTAGGATTAAAAATTCAATATTCTTCAGGAGAGCAAGTCACACCTAGAAAACCAAAAGAGCAAGATGATGGCTTGATTTTTGCTTTATGTAAATGATACACAGATCCTCTCTCTGGTCCCAGTCTTAGTGAGGCCACACATTCTGGCAGAAGAAAATAAGAAATAACATTGCTAAACCATAGAGAAGGAACAAAACCATCTCATCATCTCCCATCTGACACTCTAAATAAAATAATTCAGCTACTGATGTAGCTTGTACAAATCTTTTTGGATCTGCAGACTAATCACCCAGGCTGCATAACCCTCCTCATCAGCTCAGGAAACTTAAATGGGGTTCCATGCTTACTGGTATCTTTTAGGTATTTTTCTCCTCACACCCTCCAGTGAGTGGCAAAGAATATGCCAAAGATGGGTTCTGCACCTGATGTTTTAGAACATGAATAACAAACATCAATAAAACATCAATATTTTGAAAATGTTTTTTGGCATCTGAGGATATTCATTACTTTTCTTCAGAAAGCTTAATACTATGACTCAATACAAATCAATGTTTTTGTCTTTGACCTGATTTCTATTTAAATGAGATCACCACAGTCCTTTAGCAAAAGTGAAAATTTGATATCAATGTACAATGATCTGCAGATTGTTTTGCATAGTAATGGATTTTTTATAAAGGCTCCCCAAGGTAGAGATGCACAGTCGGAATATTTCAGTGCACAAGTGATTCAATGGAGTGCCTTGCAATTACATCCTCACCGATTATACTAAGGTTTATCCAACTTGCATAAAGAACAAAATAGAACCTAATGAATACATATTGTGCACAGTTCAGAAAGAGATAATCGCACTGTCTGCTAATGGTTTACCTTAGACTTAGCCTTCAACTCTGTGAGATGAACTGTAACTGGGGGACTTTCTGTCAGCTTAGAAAATGATTGTAAAGAAAAGGTAGGTTATTTTTCCAAAAAAAAAAAAAAAAAATTAAGTTGAGAACAAGAGGGATCCAGATCTAAATTCCTATTTTGACTGTGTCAGGTTTGCAACCCCCAACCACTAATTCCCAGTAATGTTAGTCTTAGACAGTCTTGAAAGAATTCTCTTTATGTGTCTTGATGGATTTTTGGCTTCATGGAAGTGACTACTGTCCAGACACCTAGGCAGTTGTGGGTTCTGAGGCAGAATTTCTTTCACACATTTCACACAAAATTCATAAAAAGGTTTTATCACCGAATGGATGGGTAAAAAAATAGATAATTGAGTTTTTCATGAGATAAGGCTTCCATTTCCCTGCTGACTCTCACGAAATCAACTCACTAGTATAAATCTCCTGTAAAAATATATATGTGATCTATAAGGAAATAGCAAAGAAAATACCACAGACGGGCATAAGAACTGAGATTGTTTTTATATATACCATGGTGAAAATACAGCCTTATAACTCAGAATGACTTTAAAGTGCTGCCAGGTGAGATCATTCATGTAACAAAATGAACACTACAATGACTTAAATTATAAAGTAGTGTTGGATATTTTTTTAATTCCCAAAGCACGCCTGAAACCAAAACTTTTTAAGCAAGAAAAAAGCTAAACTGGAGGTGTGGCCAGTTTTACAAAGAGGCCAGAGCTTCACTCACTAACTGAGGTTGGAAAGTATCTCTGGTCTCTCCAAATCCAATCACTCTTCAAATAAGGGATAAACTGAAATTTTGCCCGAGGTCCATGGGTCCTGAGACCAATGAGTTTTGAATGTTTCCAAGAACAGAGCCACTACGGTCTCTCTGGTCAACTCACTATACTGTTTAGTTGCATCTCTTTTCCTTATATCAAACAGATCTTTTTTTCCTTGCTTCAACTTGTGACTATTGCTGGGACAATAGTTCTTGATATACACCACCTACTAGTCCTTAATGCACCTAGAACAAGCATCTCCATGGTCAAAAAATTCTGGCTTAATTCTGTTGAGTCAGTTTTTCAGTGATGTGTTGTCTCCAGAAGAACTAGAAAGATTGTTTTTCCTACTACACCATAAAAACAATTCTTAAATGATGATGCATGTTCTGTGAATAATATTAATCTATCCTCCCAGTAGTTCTACCTGATATTTTATTTACCTTGCTTCAGACCTATATTAAGTACCAAAATTTCAGAAAGCTTCCGTTCTCTTCGGTCCATTTGCTTGACTGGTAATGAGGTTCTAATTTAATTAATTTCACTAAAAATGGCTTTTACCTACCTGCTTCAGCTTTTTGCTGCTTTTCAATCTTTTCCAATCTCCCTAGCAAGGAGTCAATTTTTGTTTTGATTTGAGTTAATTCTTTCTTGATTGTTTGCAACTCATCTGATTTCACTGTGGAAAGAAAGCAAAATGCAAAACATGAAATCAATTATATTTGTGGTAATATTCCCCCTGCCAAGCAAAACATGTTTTTTTTCCCTTTTCTGTCTAGTAGAAATTCTACTGTCTCAGTTTTGTCAATGTTTTCAGAGATTTAGCTTTTAAAATTGACACTGGAAGCTAAAAATGCTGAATCCTAGAAAACTACAGGTTTTTAAGCCTTAATGGCAAGAATTTGTGTAAGGTGTGTTGCTCGGTAATAATTATTTCTGGAAAAATATCTCAAAAACGTCTTCATAAATCCAAGTGGCTTTTACTTAAAAACAGCCTATAGTGAAAGAACAATTCAAATATGATAGACACATCACAATCTTGCAATGTTATTTTGCTGGACTATTTTTCAGTAATACTGACAATAATAAAAAGATCCTTTACAGTAGCAGTATGTATTCCTCAGCAAGAGTGAAGGGTAATGTAAGTGCTAGGGCAGCCAGGAATGCAAGGTTATATTCCAGTCAAAAACTCATCCAAGAGGTGTCACATTTTGTTGCTTCAAAAGCTTTCAGTTCAGTTTCAGTCACGAATTTCTTGTATTTTTTCCAGCTATGGGTAATATACAAAAATATTTCATTTTATGATGACATCCAAGAATGTGGAGACATCACCTATAAATTATTAGCTGAAGTTTCCAAATCTTTTTTTGCACTGCCCTGCTCTTCATTTTTGTTTATTATTGTGCTCCCATTGTCTAACCTAAGAAGGAATAAATGCTTTGGAGGTGTTTTGGCTTCAAAAGAAACAGCTCTGCAGCCCTCAAATTACCTCATTATTTTGGCATTATCAGAACGTGTTGCATACTCAGAAGGTGGTCCAATCAAATTCACTTGCCCTGTTTGTGCTAGGATATCATGTGGAAAAGGTCTAGAGGAGAAAATGACAACCCTGTGCTGGCATGGGAGAATGAAACAATTTATAAGGGATCAGAGTAGGCAGCAGAGCTGCCACTGTTAAAACTCTTACGGGAAGAAATGGACTATCACCATGAGGGACTGGTGGTGGAAGAGCACTGAGCTGTGTTTCTCCTCCACCACTGCTGCAGGAGTATTGCATTGACTTTGGTGTGTGCATGGAGAACATGGATACACTCAATAGGAGGGTCCTTATTGAGCCTGGCAAAAGGGATGTTCTGCTGTGAAGAAGAACATGTTCCCTTTCTGTCAAAAGGGTCTTCTGGCTGCATCTTGCTGCATAAGTCCTGTTCATTGATCCTTGTCCATATCTGCTATCATGTGTCTCAGGTGATTTGTATTTGGCACTCAATCTGATGAGAAAGCATGAAGACAAGCTATTGCTTACTTCAGTGATAGCTGATGAGTATGTGTTTGCTTCAAATTAGCGTTATTCCAAACTTGTAGCATATTCACTGAGGTTGAAACCAAAGATTTTTATCTTAGTGTTTGGGCCATGTGCATTATAGTATAATGTCAGCTAAAGGCAGTAGGATGTTATATGCGGTAATTCACTTGTTTAATCGTGCTCATATTGAGAAATTGCATTATCTCACAGTATAGGCTGAAACCTCTGGTCTCACATTGAATGAACACAAGGACTTAAAGAAAAAGCATAAAACTAACCTTTGCTAGGCTCTTATATACTATACAGTATTTGATGGAATTATTTTGTGTATTTATATAGAGTGAGGGTTTAAAATGTTAGAGAAATAACGGGTCACTCTCCTTTCCCACAGATCAGAAACAAAATATTAAGATTCTGACAACTATATATTTAGAAGGTTATGGCTTCCCCAGGGGCAGTGGCTGGTCCATGTTGGAGTAGCAAGGTAGCTCAGAATCCAGAGTGAAATGGCGTGAACTGCTCCAATGGGGAATGCTAAGTGCTGGCAGCAACCCACTATGAAACCTGTTGGCAACACACTCTGTGCAGCCAAGCTGTTGTGTCAGGGATGCTCCCTTGACTGGCAAGCTGCAGGCTGGCCAAGCCCAAAATGTCGGACTCAGAAGTCACACTGCAAGGACCTAATGGTATTTGTTTCTAGTCTAGGCAAAGCAGAAAACATTTGCACATCTGAGTTTAACAAGGAAACAGGCACATGCATAGCGCTGCTGTTCAACTCAGGTCTGCTGCACAGGGGGCTTCCATGTGGTGTCTCTGGAAAAACTAGGCTGTGAAGAGGATAGCTCCAGAAGGAACAACAAGGATTCAAGGAGCAAACCCCAGTGGAAAAGGACAAGGGGATGCTGGGCAACAGATGACTGAACATAAGCCAGTGTGTGCCCAGGTGGCCAAGGTGGCCAATGGCATCCTGGCCTGTATGAGCGCTAGTGTGGCCAGCAAGACCAGGGCAGTCATTGTCCCTCTGTACTCAGCACTGGTGAGATACCTTGAGTGCTGTGTCCAGTTCTGAGCACCTCAGCTCTGAAGAAAGAGTGAGGTGCTGGAGAGTATCCAGAGACAGACAATGAAGGCAATGAGGCTGGTGGAAGGTCTAGGAGCTATTTCATATGAGAAGTGTTTGGGGGAGTTGGGGGTGTTTAGCCTGGAGAGAAGGAGGTTCAGGGGAGACCTTATCACTCTCAACAACAAACTGAAAGGAAGTTTGATAGGCGGGAGGTGTCCAGTTTTCCCAGATAACTAGTGATAGGGCAAGAGGACATTGCCTCAAGCTGGGGAGGTTCAGGTTGGATGATAGAAGTGATTTCTTTATGGAAATAGTTGTTAAGCATTGGAAATGGCTGCGTAGGAAGTCCCATCCTTGAAGGCACACAAAAACCACTGGCTGACATTTAGTGCTGTGGTCTAGTTGACAAAGTTGTGATCAGCTAAAGGCTGAACTGGATGATCTGGAGGTCTTTTCCAATCTAAATGATTCTATGATTCATAGATCATAGACTAGATTCTATGATCATAGAGTCATTTGCTTCAAGTTAACACTAAAAAGGACTGAAAGAAAAAAGAAAAAAAATCTCAACCAGTCTGAACAAGTTCCAAACTTTCTCTCTGTTTCCAACATTGTGATGGCATAATTATTTGAATTGCTCATTGATTTACCTTGCAGAGGATTGTACAAGTCTTCAAAATTATTCTCCTAGAGAAATTCCACTCTAAATTATAGTGTAGTGGGTATTTCTGTGGTAAGCAGCAACTACCAAAGACAAACTATGAAAGATCCTGATGAAGAATAAGCTGAACATGAGCCAGATTCTTTCCTTGTCACAGTTTAACTGCATCCAGCAACTAAGCACCACACAGTTGCTCACTTCCCTCCAACATGCAGAAGGATGGGAGGAGGAAAATAATGAGCATAAAAGTGAGAGAACTCAGGTTGAGATAAGAACAGTTTATTAATTGAAATACAAGATGATGACGATGATGATGATAACAATAATAATAATAATAATAATAATAATAATAATAATAATAATAATAATAATAATAATAATAATAGTGGAAAACAACAGAGAAAGAAATAAAGTCCAAGAAATAAAAGCAATGCAAATGAAAACACCAACTGGCATGCTCTGAACAAGCCCTAGCCACCCTGCCCCTTAATTTATTGTTGAAGATGATACCATGGTCTAGAACATCCTTTTGGCCATCTCGGGTCACCTGTCCCAGGTGTGTCCCCTCCCAGCTCCTTGTGCACCCCCATCCTTTCACTGGTAGGGTCAGGTGAAGCAGAGAAGGACTCGACTCTGTGTAAGCTAAGCAGTAACTGAAACATCCCTGTGTCATCAATGCTGTTTCCAGCACAAATCCACAACACAGCCCCATAGGAGCTACTGAGAAGAAAATTGACTTTGCCCCAGCCAAACCTGGCACACCACTCTACCAGCACTTGTGAGGCCACATCTGGAGAACTGTGTCCATCTCTGGGCTCCCCAGTACAACAGAGAATGAGGAAGACAAAGCCAGACTCTTCTCAGTAGACCCCACTGACACACCAAAGACCTTTGGCATAAATTAAAGCATGTGAAATTTCATCTAAACATGAGAATTTCAATTTTATTTCCCATGGGTATGGTGAGACACAGTTCTGGGAAATTTGCTTTGCAGGGCACTTGCAGCAGGGGAGCTCCAGAGGTCCCTTCCAAACTCATCCATGCTGTGAGTCTGTGTTAGCACTTGGAAAGAACTTCAGGCTTTTAAAGCAGTGTTATGACAAAGATAAAACGTAAAGATTATACATTCTGTGCCCCAGGTGTCCTGCTTTGAGTATATAAATTCTCCTGTAAAACATCATGTAATTTTTTTTTTTTTTTTTTTGTTTAAATTGATCTCAGGCAAGAAATAAAGCTGTTGGTAAGCATGACACCAGAGCTGCATATATCCAAAATATCTATTCATCTGCTTTTGAACAATAGAGTAGGAAAATAAAGTAACTTATATTTGGGATTTTTTTTCCAATTAACAGATAAATAAAGGACAGCAGACAACAGAAATAACAGAAATGCATATATTGAAAGGGAGAATAATTACTAATGAAATTAGTAATGGCTAAATATCTTCAGCAATTCTGATGCAAAAATGTCAATTAACAGGTGAAATTTGCTGATAAAATGGAATTGATAGATATCACATGGATATAAACTAGAATGGAAGAAGAGCTCAGGTGATTTTAAGGAATGTTACATTTGAAAAAATGATGAGATTTCACTGAAAAAAACCCTACATTTAACAGCAGAAGTCCTGCTCTTAGCACCAAGGCTCATCAGCAGAAGAAGACACTGACAGAATTATCCTTGGGTTGAGAAGGAAAATGCAGTGCCAGGATGCTCAAATGATGTATTGCTAAAGATGGAGAAGTGTATTGTCTTTTCATCAGGACCTGGTGAGTACAGGTGGAACCATAAAAATAGAAAAAAAACCAAGATAACCATAAAAATAGAAAACCCTTAGTGAGACAGAAGCATTTTTCTTCCTTGCTGAAGATGAAAAAAGTCAAAAAGAAATAACACATTTATGCTAGGACAGTGTTGGAACAAAAAAAGAATAAGAACAAATGAGAAACAAACTAAACTGGAAATTTGAAAAATCAGACACCGCCCCCCCCCCCCCCCCCAACTACTTTTAAGATGTATCTTAAAGGATTAGATGATGATGCTATTTGCAAGAGTAAGGAATTTCATTCAGTGACCTCTTCTAACCCTTTGTGGCCTTCTAGAATGCATCTTTCATTGAACCATCTAACACCAAAGAAGACAGCCACATCCAGCACATAATAAGAGGCATAAAATTAAGGTCAATTCCATTTGTAAAAATGAAAGTGCTACTGTTGAACTACAGCTATATTTGTGAAACATTGTAACTGCAGATTGATTCATTCCCAAAAAAAAAGCATGTTTCAGATTTCTTTGGGAAGAAATGTCATGTATTTTTATCTGAGTCCTTCACGTTTAATATAAAATATTTTATCACATTTTATTACTTTAGATATCACTGAAAAATGGATCAGCTGATGGAGTTGATATAAACTCTATGAGTCAAAACTAATTCATTTAAAGACATAATTCAATACACATTTTAACATCTTAAGTGTCTACTCCTTAATTTCAAGCACACAAAGTATAAAAGATTTGATTAATATTTTCCTCCTGATTTCAGATGTGAAAAATGAAAGTGCATACTCTGAGAGCTCCAATTTCTACGTCGTAATAAAAAGTGAGTTGTTCCCAGTTCTAAATAGCAGTTCGTATATACTGCTTCATACCATTAACATGAAGAACTACTATGTGTGATTTACCCACCAACTTTAATTTTTTGAGTTACTTCTGGCAATTTGGGAATGCTGATTTATGTTTTTCTAGTCTTTGGAGTTAAAAAAAAAAAGAGATACTGATAACTCTTCCTGGAAAAATTACAGATTTAGGAAAGAAATCAAATCTTCCTAGTGTATTTTATGTTTTGGAAGTAAATTTAAAACGCATATTGTCACTTTTTTGGTCAATAAAGGAGTTTACTGTGCTGGCAGATAATATTTTTGCAGATGTGCTCATCAATGAGTAAAGCATTTTTGATACTAGGATTTTGTAATATCTTTGCACAGCAATAAACTTTTGCCTTTGGATTTCTGTTTTTCAGAGGTGAGTCCTTTTGATTCTGGTGATTTCACTTAGAGATCTGCTGTGTTCTGACCTTTAATATGACATGTATGGGTTCATTTTCTGGATCCAGTCTGAGTGTGAACAGTTATATCTATGAGATTTCTACTTATAGCTGAAAGGTCTCTCAGGGGAGATGATCTCATGAAAGTTTTGCTATATGGGGGTGAAATCTTCCAAGCATAGGCAATACCATTTTGACATTGTTGATTCTAAACTTGCAATTAAGGTGTTCTATGGTCTTGCATTTCATTAAAACTCAGATAGCTTCCTTCCCATGAACTATGTTTCTCCTTATTAAAGAAATCCTCTATTTACCTAGCAATAAATAAACATTAGAATCAACAGTTCATTAGTTCAGGGGGTTCAGATTAGCAGTGTAGAGTAAGGGACTACAAAATACTAAATTGCTTCCTCTCACAATTCAATATAACCAGCTTTTCCAAGAAAATGGTGAAGGAAGTTACAAAACATACCTTCTCTACTTTCCAAATTGAAGTTCTAAGGGAATGGCTCTGTTATTTCCCTGATAAAAGTCTTACAATAATCTGTTTACATTCCTTGTAAACATTCCATGTCCAAGTCAACAAAATCATGTTTCTACATTTATGATGCGTTGACTGGAATTGACAAAAAGGGAAGTAATTCTATGGGAAAATTAGCACGAAAATCTGTATACTTTATACTTTATATATATTATATACTTTATACTTTAAAAAGTATACTTTTAAATATGTGCTGCATGCAGAAAGAATATTTTGTGCAATTTACTTCATCAAATAAAATCCATTTTTTTCCAATTGTCATTGTAATGAATTGAGGATAGAAGCCTAACAAAGCCTAACAAAGGTCAAAATGTCAGCCCATGTTTTCAGTGAGGCATCTTGCATCTCTCTCTTCAGTTAAAGAGTTGTTTCCAAGGATGATCTTGTCACCTGGAGCTCTAAGACTGACACTTTTAGAACTCAAATCACACCTGAATTCATTGAAGGATCCCTCCACTGGGGCATAACACTCTCTGTTTGGATCTGGACACTACCGATTGAACTTCTGTTAAATAATTTACAGTTTCTGCAATATTTGCCATATTTTGCAGGCAGTGTTTTGGAAATCTTATAGCAAGTGCCAAGTATCCACATACTTGGGCTAGAGTTGAATCCTGTAATCTATGCTATGCATTATTTAAGTCCTGACACAGTATTGCAAACCATTTTATGAAATGCAGAAGAAATAAAGCAAATATTGCAGTAGTTCTGAGGAACAAATAACTTTATGTTAATGTAATGTTCTCTGTCTCATTCACTACAATAGAAATTCAGATTTCTGGGTGAGAGCCTTTCTTGCCATCTTTTGGGAAACAAACATCAAGATCCTCAGCTCTCTAGAAGAATTTTATAGCTATTCTTGTTCAGGACAATGAGAAAAATATCCAAAAATCTTATCTGAAAATAAACTCTCTTTTCATGGAAAAGTGAGTCAAAAAAAGCCCATCCTTATTAATGCATACTTTAGAAAAATTAGTAATTTGAACGCACTGATACTACTAAGTAATCATATAGATAAGACAACAGGAAATTATAACAAATGAGATCTAACTAAAGCTTTGATTCACTGTGTGGAAACCAAAAGATCCAAGGACTGGAAAAGACTAACAAAGTAATTTAAATTCTAAGTTTCCTAGAGCAAAGATCTTGAGTTGCATCCTTTCTTTTAAAATAATAGAAGAAAACATAATTTATTATTTAAAATATTGAGGAAAGGGTTACTTCAAGGTGAGTATGAAAATGTCTAGACTCATGTTCATCCTCCAGAAAACAAAGAAAGTGTTGCTACTCCCAGATATCCTTTTAAGGTCTGAGCTTCATAATACGACAGCTAAATTTAGATGTCTTCCTGTGTGTTGGGCATCAAAGATCTTGTTAGTGGTAATGGACATCCAGCCCATTCATTCCCTGGAGATTTAGAGGTAACTTAAGTGTACATGCAACAGAACCTCTCTGTCAGAACAACATCCATTCCTAGGAATGTCCTGAGATCCTTGTTCCTGAATGTACAACATTATTTTTAGCTGTGTTTACCACATGTCCATTTTTTCAGTCACATGCATGTACATGTTTATTACATGTTTTCCTTCAAGGTCTCTGATATCATCAGGTCATACAATAGGATCAAGACTGGTTCCTAATGGGCTCATGAGGTCCATCTTCTTTGTGTGATACTAGCATGTAAGATTTGAATATGTTATTAAAACAGAGTATATGACTGGGTCCTGTTGATGTCATAATTAACTCCTCTGCCAGCAAGATGTACTGTTGATGGGTTCACTTATTTCATGACAAGACAGCATGATGTTTTGCTGGCCACTCTAGTACTACAAAAGACTTACTGAGGTTCCTTCATTCTTTCTAATATCTGATCCCTACCTGATCTTTCTCTTCCTCTTCCAGTGACGCTTCCAAGGACAGTATCACTCCACATAAGGGGCAGGGGAAGACGGGTGGGTGCTGAAAGATGCACGAAGAGGAAGATGAAGTTCCTAGGACATACTAGGGAGTGGGGAGTTTGGTGAGCTTGGAGGAGGGAATGCCTATTTTTCATCATCTCTTCTAGGGACAACTCACTAAAGAAGGGTTAAATAAGCCTGAATTGCCAATCCTGTTTTGAACTTCCTATAAAACAAACAGAGACACTTTGCCTCTTTCTACACTCGAAGAAATCCAGTAAAAAAAAGTACATATAAACCAATCCTGCCCCCCCCACCCCCCACCAGTCCACCCAGCTTACCTACAACCCTCAAGTCTCCACAGAAATCAATGTGCCTCTGTCTGTCTATAACAAGATTATTGTCTTTTTTTTATTATCAGCAATTCACAAGATCTCATGATGTATGAGCAGTCAGGTTGAGAGGAGATTTTAGAAAGACTTTTTTGAGGCCAAGGGAGCAGCTCAAATGTCGAAAGAATTTCCTTCAAAAATGTAATCAATGTGCTCCTTGACTTGCAGGAAAGGCCTGGAAGCTTTGGTAATCAAACCAGTTGTATAAGCTAGAGATTTAGGGTAGGAAATGATTGCAGTAGGGCTATACAGTGGAAGCTGCAGAAATAGCTGGGATCATTGCTTCAATAACATTCAACTGATATGAGCAACTCACATTTGGATCCTGAGGAAGAAGCCCCACTTGAAGTGGATCGTGATGCTCCCTTCATGGAGAAAACCCCTTTGCCTCTACGAGTTGTTGTCACAGCCACACGAGGACGTTTGAGTGGAATCACTGCACGGGGCGGTGGGGGGACACGGCCATGGTAATCAAACAACCTAGAAAAGATTAAGTCAGCCGGACTCCATAAAACCCTCTGTGATTTCATCTCATGGGAGCTCTGTCAACTGAATTTGCATGTTATCTTCGAGAAAATTACCCTTTGAAACCGTAATCACTTTATATCAAGTCAAATTAGGTTTCAAGGACCTATGCACATTTACGTGCCTTATTCAGATTTCAGTCACACGCCGGTGCACAGACCAGTTCGGATTTTTTGTGTGTCATTTAAATGAAGGATGTATTATGGGACTCTGCTATTTGCCGTATGGAAAATCTATAACTTGCTTTCCACAGGTCCACATAATTTCATTGTTCACAGCCAACAGTACATTTTGTTGTGACATTTCAGCTCCTTTATTACATGCATGGCTTAAATTCTAGTTTTCTATCTGCTATTCTTAAAGATGTAAAAGTAAAGTACAAAAGAGAACTTTCCTGAAGACAACCATCACCATAAAGAAATATCCTGCAGTTTGTGAAATAAGTCTTTGCATATGTTCTCTTTATTGAAGAATGAATTGGTGTAGAAATACTAAAATACCCAAGCATGCTTAATTTAAAAAAAATAATAATAAAAAAAAAATTGTTCAAACCAAAACCACTGTAGCAGGCAGATATTCAGAATTTTACCACTACAGTAAATAAAAGATACTCTATGAAAAAATGAACTTTCCTTCCCAAAGAGAATAGCTTAATCCTAAAAATACAGTTATTGACAGCAGGTAACTAACCTGTGTAGAGGGAAATAAAGGCAGTAGAAAAGGTAATCAAAGCTACAGATATATTTAGAACATAAGAAATATGGGCTCTGGATGTGATAGGTCAGGAGAAGAAAGTTCAGAAAAAGATTTCCAGTTTATAGTCTGAAGCAGAGGGATAAGAAACATCCTCATAAAATATTCTCAAATTTATTTGAAACTGGTAATTATGGAAATTTATAACCACATGTCTAATTTTCACAGTTGTGGGTACTGTCACCCAGCTGGGCAAATAGATACACATTTGAAAACAGACACAAAAGAAACTAATTCACTCACCACAGCATCTAACACTATGCTGAACGCGAAGCAGACCCAAACTTAAATCTTCTAACAAATTTTCTGGCAAGTACATACCTAGTGCTTAAATGAAACCACACTTCTGTCTGTACTATAGTCCTACAGAAAGTGTAACCATCTCCCTCCTTTTCCATAGCTATCTACAAAATGTGACACAGAGATCCTGCCACACTCACTGACTGAAATCCATGGCCTCAAATATTCCCACAAATGAGCAACTTCTAGCCCTTGTTAACATAACTAAAGAATTGTGTGTAAGATGAACACTAAACAATTTTTTTTCTAACACAAATATTAGTGTTTATTGTCACATTTTTTCATATTAAATGATCTGCAGGTTGGTCACAAACTTCTTTTTGATGTTACTTGGAAAAAAAATGTTTCTGAAATGCTATAAGCTGTAATGCAAAAATTCATAATGTCATTATTATTCCAAAGGTGATTTTCTTTTTAGCTTCCAATAGTTTGTATTTAGATAGTATAGTGAAATGTGAAACTGTGCTTCCTTTTCTTGAAATATCTAAAAGAACAGTTATCTAAATGACTGTTAACTATCTATTGCTACTTTTGTTTGTGAAATTATGCAAAGTTTTGGGCTTGATATTTTGTTTTATCACATTCTATATATTCCAATAAGATTTTTTTTTTAAAAATAATGCTTCCATTTATAGTTTTGATGTACCATGCCTGTTTTTCTTGTGCTTGTAATATGAGAAATGATAAAGAGAAGTGCTCAGCTCCAGAGCAATTCTTTGCCCCAGTAATCATTATTGTGCATACAACTATGCCTCTTCTTTCAGTCATCCTTCTAAATTTACAGTTCTGATCTTGACAATCTGTCTTCGTACATATTTTATTTAAAAATTCTACCTATTCCTAACACCCTTTTTGACAACATCACTGCTTTAGTCAAGGTAAGAAAGACATATTCTCCCTTCAGGGAGGCTTGAAAGTTAATAATATTAATTGGCTGTAATATTAGAAAACAAGATCTATGATTTGAGATAAAACATAGAAATTCAGAAAGTTCAGAATTTCAAAAAGTCAAAGAATCATGACTATATTTCTTAGTTTATATTTCCTATAAATAGTTTGTACACCAAATTTTCAATGGGATTTTCTTTTCCATGACTACTATATTGAGATTTTCATCTTTTCTTTCCATTCACTTTTATCTAAAATAGATTGTTCACTTTGTGTATTTATTTTCAGAAGACCAGCATGTCCAGCCTTATGAGGCCAACCTCATATTCAGGTTTTCTACCATGAAAGTTTAAACTGCTGTCTTAATTCTGGAAGATTTCTAAATTTAAAAAATTATACTACTGAATAGATCTGCAGATACATTTCACTGCCAATGGTTTTCCATAACAACACAATTATCAAGAGACACCAAGTTCCACAGAAACAACCCCTGATGTCCAATAAGTTTGTTTTGTTTTTATTTTATTTTTTCGGAAAAATATAACCATTATAGTTAATAATTTCTGCTACCCATAACATACAGAATTGAGGAAAAATCTAGACACATAACTTTAATATTCATGAGGCATAGAGGAGAAGCACTATTCTGTTTAAAAACATACAATTCCACAGATGAAGTTCAGAGCTGTAACATTAGAAAAAAAAAAAAAAATAAAAGCCTATGGAAATTAACTTTTTACAGAACACATGCTACTACTACTGCAAAGGCTGGGCTGAGCAGGATTAAACTGCTTTGATAGCTTTTACTTCATATGTTTATATCTCACTATTTTTATCTTTGTCCAAAGAGGGCATGATGATTTACATACAAAACCAAAAGTAGTGGCTCAAATTGCACCCGCATCAGGAGAAAACAAACATAAAAATACTGTTTCTACATTTTTCCTACTGTGTTCCTAAGCAGAAAGATATATAGCATGTGCTAACTTAACTTCTGGGTGTAAGCTGTTCCCTTGCTACTGTCTGTTGCTTAACATAAAATAAATATCAGATTAGAACAGGTTGGTGGAGCAATGCTTAGTTCCTCTCTGATTCACTTGTCTTGTGCCAACCAAGCTGTGTTAATGCAGACACAGCACTGCTGGACAACAAGCTGGTTATCTGTGATCATTCATGCTACTCCTGTGTTGTGGGCATTCTGCTACAACTGAATAAATACATTTTCACAGTGCTGAGAGAGGCTGTGTGTAGCTACTCAAGGCAGAATCTCCAGTTGCACAGGCGTCCAAATTCTTTTTTTCCTGTAGCTTGCTCTTTTGCTCCACTCAAGGTTCTTCTGGACTTCTAAAAGTTCTTGGAACATTCTTGATGTGATATTGTATCTTTTCAAACACAGGAAGAAAAGACCAAGCCAGAAACATCGTACTGAAGATTTTCACAGCCACTGTACATCTCAATGAAAGTAAGTCTAGAAGAACTCTATTAGACTACCATTAAACTGTTCAGCACAGCAAATATCCCAAAAGCCCTTAGAGAAGGATAAAATCAAAAGACAGGTTTCGTAAGCATGCGTTTGGTGGTGGTAATCTTCTCTGTGAGATATTAAAAATAGTCTTCTGATACACGATAGAAATAATTCAATGAATAATAGATAAAACCACAACTGACTTGTTTAACCAAATAGTGGGATTATATTATCAAGAAATGTTAGAAATTATGTAGGATGTACAAAAATATAGGAACACATACCGATTGTAGAAATCATCTCTGTAGTAATCATAATCAAAGACATAACCACTGTGGAAAAACAGAGAAAAACAAGAATGAACTGGTTTATAGGAAAATGCACATTGATTAAAATTGCTGTTGTAGTATTGGCCTACTCTCAAATTTTTATCCCTTCTTCAAAGTCCTTCCACTCCTTTTGTACCATGTACAATGTACTCTATGTTTGTCAATGCTGTTGTCAGCTATCCCTGTATATTTGGAAATGTGAAGTCTGGGGCACGCTGAACTGTGTAAACAGCTGACAGCACATACAGAAAGGATTTAACACAGTGAGACAGCTCTGTAATTAGAGGATCACTATAGCGTAATTCTCTGAGTGATCAAATGAAGTTAGCATTCCAAAACTGACACCCTCTTCTTTTTCGGTCTAACATAGCATCATCAGTGCTGGAGGAAGACAGTTAAATACATGAAAGAGTGGGAAATGGGTGAGAAGGTGAGCTAAGACAGTCACTTTGATTTAGAGAAACATGAAAAGGCTTGGACTTCTTGCTGGTCCTTGAGTCCACCAAATTATTTTCATCAAAAAGAGAAAAAAGTGAAAAGTTAAAAAAATAAGTGCTAAATAACTGTTACAGGGATGCATTTCTTCTCAGGTTCAGGAGGGAATGCGCATATCTGGGAAAAACCAGGCACCATCAAGGGAAACAAACATGCAAAATTGCACAAGTCCATGAGAAAACTATTTTTGAACTGTCAATAACAAAGTCAACCCCAGACTGATCTTCCTGGTTTTCAATTCCATTAGCATCTTTCTACTTTTGTGATGAAAAAATAGCAGAGAAGTCTTATACATCTTATACACCCAAAAACCCCCAAAACCAACAAACCATTGAGCCAATAAAGGCTCTGCATGGAAAAGTCACAAGGGTTTATTATTATGCCTAGTAACACATATTCTAAGTTTTTCACTGTCCTGAGAAGGACAATTGTGAATAGTGAGCGTAAGAAGCATGAAGAAAGTATCACGAAAGAAGGAGAAGTTTTAAGTAAGAAAGTTAAAAGGTAGAAGAGAGAGAGGTAGAAAGGACAAAGCACAACAAAAAATATTCCATGAAGATAAGGGGACATTATAAAATGATAGGGTGATATAGGTTAGAAGAGACATTAAAGACCAGCTACATATTAAATAAGTTTTTCTTTGCAGGGAATGAGTTTGTGGATAATTTCTGCTCTTGAACATTGAGTAAAATGGGATTTTTAGCGCCTAATTTGAAGAATGTGTCAAGAATTCTACCAAATCAGGTCAGGGCACAATTTCCATCTCTGTCACACCTCTTTCAAATGCAAGTGCCCGACTGCAAATAATAGAATAAGTTGTACTATCTGCCTGCACAATATTGCAGTTGAAGATCATGAGAGCTGAAGATGGCCATGGCCCTTTTTGTAATTTATTTGAGAAAAGAAATCCCAAGATCCATTTCATGTGAAACATTTACTAAATTAAACAGTCCTGAGATACTAGAACCCAGCAGCTGTGTGTGGTAAAGGATGCAAAATATCATCAAATTATAGTAGACTGTGTATAGTGATCACATTTCTGTATCTTAATGCAAAACTAGATTTTTTTTTCCTAAACTATGACACCTCTACTTTTGTCTTTCACTCTAGTCTGCATGAAACTAAGAAGTAGCAGGTATCAAAGCTATTATTTCATTTACAGCTATTCACAGCTTCCTAGTGATTTTATTTAGCTGAATGATTAATAGCTTCAGTAAGCCCACACTTAGTATTCAATGTGTGTTTTTTTAAGTAGAAGATAACAGACAATTTGAAGAAAAAATATTAAATTTCAAAGCCCTGTCACATGAAACCCTTCGCCTGGAGTTGACATTTATTTAATTTGCATAAAGACCGGACAAATTCACTTTTTCAAGGTTGAAGAACATGAAATTGGTGAAGACTAGTTCTCTGGCACCAGTTAGAATAAGGCTGAAGGACGATTATATTTTTCTGTAGTAACTCAGCTCTGTCTCATAGGACAGAATGACTGCTGGCCCCTCAGTGGGCATGAAAATTTTAAGTTGAACGATGATGTTTCATCTGTAATAATATGTTGAAGAGATTATAGTGAGAAAACAACTAGTACATGTCTCCATATGCAGACATAATTGTTCCTACTTCTGTCAAGGGACAGACATAAGATTTGGTCAATGCTGCAGTGTAAAGCAGAAAATTAGCACTGATAATCACTGGCACTGAGATCAAGGTGACTGCAAAGCTCTTAACCTCTTGAGAGTTATTCCTTAACAACCCAACAGTCTGTGTAATGGAGGCAGCAGGTAATCACTCATAGTGTTGAATACCAAATACTCAGCAGGTCAGAAGCAGAGAAAGGTTTCAACGAGCCTGTGAACTGGTGGAGTCAGCAGTTTCCTAATGGCACTGTAAACAGGCAGATTACTTACCCACAGACATATGGCATCTCTACAATATTAACAATAGAACTGTGTGCATGATGCTGATATTAATGCAGTAGACAGTAAAAGATACTGCTTTACGTGTATCTCACAATGAGGCAAAAAAACCCTCATCAATAAAATGCTTCTACAAAGCAAAAGTCATGGTTCCTTTTCCTAACTTAGTATGACAAAGACAATCTTGTACAAGCTTTTTTGGTTTCACTTAACTCTATGCATATCCTTAAAATTGTGTATGCCTGAAGAATAAATGATTCCCCCATGGCCATATTTTCAGAGCTATGATACTGTATGTATTCAAAGTTCCTGTGCATGCCAGCAGTTGCACATGTGCCAAGTGGGAAAATAGGGTGTTACACTCCTGCATCTTTGAAATAAACTTATGGATGTTATGATGTTGAACATACATTACTACAAAAGTACAATCTTTTTTCCATTGTCCATGCTATGCCCTCAAAAGATGTTTATAAACTAGTGATCACATCCTGTTTTAACTTAGCTCCAAACATTAGTGGTATAACTGATTCCTGTGAAGTTATTCTAACTTTAGTAGAGTTAATGAAGAACACAGAAGAAATACCTTTTGTTATTTTCCTGGCAACAAGACTTTTATCTTCCATTTAAAACAGCCTTAGCAAATACCGCTTTTCCTTTCCACAGGTACAAAGATATATTTAAATCATAAATGTTGACAAACTAGGCATAATGTATCTTAATTTAATTGACGGTGCTATCGCCATTTATACTGTCAATTGCTTCTCTGTTGTGAGGCCTGAATAAAAATATTAAATACAAAAGCAATATTCCTTCAATCAAACTCTTTTTGGGAAGCACATATCAACCTAATGGTTGAAACTAGTATTCCAATCATTTGTGAAATCATTTCTCATGCCATGTGAAAAGAGTGTTAGAAATTGTTCCTGTTGAGCGTAAAAGAGAATCTGTTTAAACTGATATGTTAAAAAGGAAGTCAGTGAGGGTAACTAGATGATTTAGAGAAGAGCATTGAGAGATGGAATCTTTACCTGCTAGAAAATCAATCAGATGGAAGTTACTTTCATAAACGGTTGAAAAGAACGGTGGACATTTCAGGCACTTTTCAGTGGATGGTTACCTACCCTCTCAGACATGAATCAAATTGATAGGCTGAATCCCACCTTTACTTTAAAGGAAGTTCAGTTTTAGGTAAGGATGAGAATGCTGATAGAAGTGGAGGGACACTGCTGTTTTGCAGTTCAGGCTATACATCCTGCAGAGAAAGAGGACATTCTCCTGAGCCTGCTTTTTTTGCTGACAGACTTACTGCCAAAAGACAATTTTTTCAGTGATTCCTTCAACTAATATATTAGATGTTTACAGGAAAAAAGAGGGGGCTGGAAGAGGAAAAGTAATTGCAAAGAAGTATTTTAAATTCATTTCCATAAGGAAGTTATGAGGGCAAATACATAGAGTTAAAAAGAACAGATTAACACCAAAATCCCCAATCACTTGTCCCAAAATGCCAAACAATTGAACATAACCTACTAGTTGGATATTTCAATTAAGGATAAAATTGCATAGTAATTTTGTAACCATAAGTCAATAAAGATTTTTTTTTGCTTTTTAATTCTGCACATTTATTTAATTAATAAAAGCAAGATATATTTTTTCCTGAGTGGGACAAAAATAAGGAGTTAAGTTTCAAATAGTCCAGCATGGAATGTAACACTGTAAATGGATATTTTTTTTTTCTGCAAAACTGAAAAAAATTTTTTGCAATTCTAATCTGGAGAGGTGCATTTTGTCCAAGGAGGACATGTATACATAGAAAAGCTGGCATACAGTACTCCATTTTCCATTGAAATATCTTTCAGCAGGCACTAGGCAGAATTTATTTGCAATATGATCAGGCTGTATTTTTTCTGTCTCTAGATATGTTTCTTCTTTACTCTTATCCTCTCTTCCAAGAATTCTCTCATGCCAGTGAAATGTATTTTGGGAAAACTGTTGAACTTAGTGTGCAACCTGAATTTTAGGCAAAACTTGGACAAATATTTAAAGTTGTGTATACACAGTCAGATAATTAAAACACTAAGGCGTTTTCCCGCAGAGGATTAGGCAAAGCTTGTGAAGCAAACAAGAACAAAGACATTGAGATCAATATTCACCTGGATCGTCTGGTTCCAGAGCTGTTTATAGAAGCAAGACAGACAATAGTGATGCAGGCAGAACTAAACCCCAACAATTTTCTGTACAGCTAAGTATTAGAATTCCTCCTGATTAAAATTATTTACTGTGGCTGCAGGCACAGCCTATGCTTAACAACATTATCCTGATGATATTTAGAAACAAAATAGTAGCTTTTTAATATAAAGATACCTGTGTAAACCTATCTAATGCCACCTTGGCCTTTCTCCTCCTGTTGCAAAACTGTTTTTCTGTCATCTAAAGTAATGTCCAATTATTTATCTTTCCCATGGGAACATTTTATAGTAAGGCAAAGAAAAAGATTTCCAGTGGCCCAACCATTTCTCAAGGTGTCCTTTAATTGCAGAGTCTGACTGGGGAGTTTGTAATGTCCATATGATATTTTTTCTTCCCTAGTACAAGAGAGATGGGTCCTGCCTCTTAAAAATCTGTTTTAAATTCAATATGTTCAAGGTACTGCTGTCAAACCATACACATGTGATTGATTACCCAATTTGTTAATAATATTGTATACATTGAAGGAGTGTCATTAGACTTGGTTTGACAGCTACAGATTGTCTGCAGACTCTCACTGACAGATGTAGGAAGAAGTGATGGGTTTAGTGTTTCCACAACATTTCACTGAACAGCAGATTAAATGAAAATCATAGTGGTAGCGCTGGAGCTGAAAGACTATTTAAGATTAGAAAAAACAGAACTCTGAAACTTTATGTACTTTTCAGAGAAGCTGTCTTAGAGGCACTGAATGAAATACAAAAGCATGGCTCACAAAAAATTAATCAAGTGAAATGTGACAGTCCATGTAAAAGAAAAAAGAAATCTAGAAAATTACATCACATGCTTTCCTTTCTATTTTTCAAGCTGTCAAAAGGCTTAAGTTAAATTTGTATTCTCATTTACATTAAGTTTACTGATGTAATTTAATTATTTTGTATTGAGCAGCTCAGGGTTTAAAGCAGCAAAATGGAGATGTGAAAGAGACAGAACTTTCAGTGTCCTGAGTGCAATTTATGAAGTCAAATCATACTGATTGGTAATGTAAATGTATCTGTGTGGTTATCAAAATGTTTTATAAAAGTAGCAGGCTACAGGATGGCAGCTGATTCAACCTTCCATCCTTATTCTTGAGAATAAAGAGAATCACGTGTGGATTCACATGTGGAGAACTCAGAATTTTTGTTCAGTTTTGGATTTATTTTTTGTTTTGTTTTTTAATTTTTTTTTAAATTTATTTGTATACAGGAGTAGAGGTAACTGAAAAGAAAAAAAAACCAAACCTCTATACTTGCTGGAAATCAGTTTATACCTTTCAAATTAAACAGATGAATTGGCATTAGCAACAGAATCACTACCATAACAAAGTTAACTGTCAGTTCCTGGTCATGCATGACAGATTCACTCTGTTATTTCTACTTCACATTTAAGGCTTATTCTCCAACTTTTAATTATGCTCTAATATGTTGTGAAGGATTTAATTTTATTGAGAAAAATTGATCCTTAAATGATTTCAGAACAAAAGCTGAAGACTTTAGAAATGAAAGAATTTGAAGAATTAATTAAACTGTTAGCAATAAAACTCTTACCCTACTATTGATAATGCAGAATATGACCTAATTCCCTTTTTTTTTTTTTTTGAGCTACATCAGCATTGAAGTTACTATAACCTGTTAAACCTGTGCATGCACAAAGAGCATGTATGGCTAATGTGGAAAAAGTTGAACTTTGGCTTGAAGAATGGTGAGAATTATAAGGATCTGGCCTGAACCGGAGATAAAAAAAACCCACTGAACTCAATGGATAGCTACATAGTGCTTTTGGACTATAGTTCATAATTAAAACTAAGCAAAACTTTACCTCAAAGTAACTGAAAGCAAAACAGCCAAAATCAAGACCCCTGAAATCAACACCAGTGTGAGCCAAACAGAGACTATTGAATATGATCATAAAACCTCCTGACACAGTACTGCTTCTTTTCAAATTATGGTGTGCAAGGCATCATATACCAAGGTAGTTGGAAAGTGGTTTGTAAAGAAGGTCAAATCTCAGATAGAGCTAAATTTATAGAAAATAATCTATGATCCAATTCATTTTATTAGTTGAAAGCTTGCCTAAATTCAGGACATATTGTGATTTTATTTCAAATTAGGGTTATACCACAGTATGCAAATGCACAGTTGAATGATCCAGTACAGCAAGATGTGAGTAGTTCCTTGATATCACACAAAAGCTATTAACAGAACAACAATAAAGGCAATAACTCCTAGCCTGAAGCTCTTTATCTTTTTAAAAATTTTTAACAAACATGAAAGGCATCAGAAAGTTCCAATTTGCTCTGCACAATGTTTCTCTCTGATATACCTCTTTCTGCACTGCCTCCTCTCTTGCTCCTGACTTTACTTTTTAGAAAGCCAATGAATACACAGACTGGTGTGGAGCAATAACTTTTGAAGGAAATCCACTGACTGATTGCTATTACAGCTGGCTGAACTTCAAAGAAGGAATCTCTTCATCAAGGAGCTGCCAGTTATATTACAACAGAAGGGTGGGAAGCAAACTGTCAAGTAAAAGTTCACATAGCAGCCCTGGCTGTCTTTCATTGCTCTTTTAAGCATATTTTTCTCTTGCAGCTCAAGTGCAAATAAGATGTTAGGTTAGATGGATCAAATTTCAGTTTCTGGTGAAAAAGATCAAACTGATTTCAAGCATGTAATCAGCCATCAGATCCACTTGAAATATTTGTTTAAGGTCTAGTGCGCTAAGAACTTAATATTAAGAAGAATTTCAATTGTTATTATTGTAAAAAGCAGTTAGAGAAACACAGGCAGAAGAGCAAGGGGTAGACACAGGCTAACTGATTTGTACAGCATTATAGGGAATTTGAAACTCGAAATATAAAACTTCAGAATTCTATCTTTCAATATATCTATCAAGAGGAAGAAATTGAAATAAAACTTCTTTGTAATGATCTGGAAACTCGTAAGAATAAATAAAGTCTTTCATATTCAACAACCATAAGAAGGATGAAAAATGTTTCAATTTTCAGATGTGTTTTGTGTTGGGAGCTAGGTCTCATGATATTTCTTCACGTGACTGCCACAGTAAGCTTGTTCATACTAAATACTCACAGAAGCCCATATAGACTACTATGGCAAGATGCTTTGTTGATACCTCAGAAACAGGAAATAAGAATACTGCTAACATAGACCTTTTCAAATACTATTTTCTGTAAGTCATGGGTTGGTCACTGATGTTTGGAAAACAAAAAAGCAAATTGAATGTAAACTGTTTTGTTCCATGTTGAGGGTACCTGCCCAGCAAATATTGTCCTTCCTCCTCCCTCCATCTTCCACTGTAAGAAAATATCTCCCTTTTTGTTTCTTTAAGTTTTCCTTTTCTCATGACTTTCTTCTCTGTTATGTTCCCAGATTTCTGTCCTACACTCCCTGAAAATTTCAGCCTCCTGAACTTCTTTCAAAAACATTCTCTTGTGCATAATGTTCCTTCCTCTAGAAAACCTCCTGACTATCTGGTTACATAGCTGAGAGTATAAATATTCAGTGCTGAGGAATTATTCATTACTAAACCAACATATAAATTATAGGGATATGTACTGTTTTTCTAGAATTGCTAGGGAAAGGGAAGTCTTGGAAGACAGAAATAGTCAACAGTAAAAAAAATTAGAAAGGGAAATAGAATAACCAGAAAAGAAAAAGAGTGATCTTGTGCTCCTGCCTTTCCCAATTGTGAAGAACATTGCTACTGACATTATTTAAGTCAGAGAGGGGAAAAAGAATTTTTTAAGATTAATAGCTCTTGAGTTTGTTGCAAATTAGTTAATTTAGGAATTGCAGATTAAGAAAATAACATTTTTCTGGCTAAATCATTAGCCTTTTTTTTGGCAATACATATATTGCTCTGTGTGTGGAAAAGTGGAAGTGATGTAGAATGAAAAAATCAGACAAATGCAGAAACCATAATCTAATAAAATAATTAGATTTAGATTGCAGATCAGTAGAAAAAGTACATAATCCAGGATCTTTAAACATTGAGTAATGTCACAAAACCACTGAAAAATTCAGTCACAGCAATGGACCAACATTATTATTACTGTAGCTTTGTAACTACTTCTTGTGAGAGAGCTTCAAGCAAAAAAAAAAGAAATTATAAATTTATAAAATAGCTGTATTCATACCCGTTTCAGAGTCATAAAATAATGGAAAATAGGCAGCTATAGAAAAGCTTAAGCCTTGTGGGTTTTGGAAAACTGGAAGAGAAGTATATCAGTACTACTACCTGAAATTAAATGGTTTAGATTCTGAGTGTCTTCCACAGATATCCATATGTGTTGTCAAATCCCAAATCCCTCCTGTCTCTCTACGACTACTCTGAAAGTCTCACCCAGTAATGAGCCTTTGCAGAACCCTGACATGTGCCTCCTGCCTCCAGGCTAAACCTCACACCTAATCAAAGAGCTGGCTGCTTTAAAGGATATTCTCTGCAAAAGCAGAGAATCTGTTACTGCTGCCTAAATCAGAAAGCCCAGGTGGTTTTCTGAAATTACTGCCTGGGTCTAAACAATGAGTTTAAATAATTGTCAAGTGTATTCAGTTCTCCTGTGTTTTTCATGAAAACAGCTCCTGAATACCTGGCCTGAATATGAATAAGAGTTACAAGATTATGTTCTGGTTGGTAGTTTTACTTGTGTCATAATAACAGAGCAAAATGAATCTAATATTTCTTCTTTTTGTATTTTCCCTCTGCTGAAGGAAAATTATTTTCTTAGCTCTCTCTCTTCAGAAGTTGGGTGGGAACAGTAGGAATGGTAGGAACAGTGTTTGCTCCTTCCAGTGGTGCTACCTGATAACCAGGACGAGGAACAAGAGTGATGGAATTTGTTACAGAGGATGCTCCATGGCTACATACTATTTTGTGCCTTACAGCCTATTGTCATTAAAAAAACAATAACAAACCAAACCCCCCCAAAAAAACTGACTGTGAATTGAAAAGATTTGCGTATTTTGGAAGTGGACTGAGCATTATTCTAAGACACCCTGCAAAGACTAGGCTTTTATTTAAACTATCTCACTTCTGCAGACTGGGATCCCTCAATCCAATATATGAGAGCAGAATTTCCTATAGATCTGCAAAATGGCCTTGCAGGAAAGAAAACACTCTACTAAGCAAGAGGAAGAAATGTGAATGGCAAATTCAAGTCATTTGATGCATCTTAGAATTAATCTTCTGTAAGAAAAATAATGAAATTTACTTTCTGTATTTTAGAAGCATTTCCAAGTTCTTCCAAGAATCTGAGCCCACCAAAATGACTCTGTCTCTTGTAGAAGTAAGTATCTGCATTTGAAAGTTACTGTGATTAAGATATTATTTGGAAAAAGTACGGCTTTTCAGTATTTTCTACTGTCAAATACTTTCTAGAAAGAGGACCATGTAGCTAACACAGACCTCTAGTGTTTCCACTAAAAATGTAAAAATGCATTAATTAGTGCTAATTTTACTTGTATCTCTCTTCTTTCTTCCATGAAGACAGCTATTCATCATTAAATAAATACATACAATCCATTAATTTTCACTTATGTTTCTCTCTGGGCTTTCCACCTAAAATTATACTGCTTACAGCAAACAATCAATCAAAACAAAAAAGCTATAAAAAGATTGAAAAATTCAGAGACCAGATTGCTTCTCAGCTGATAACCAGATGTATATAATACATGCATTTTCAATGACCATTTCAATGAAGAGCTATTGCCTGCTTTTCCAGAAATAATCCCATTCTCTGCAGCTGTCAGCAAATTAATCTTTTTTCACAAGACTCAAAAAAAAAATCAGTTGTTCCTCTCTTCTCTTTCCCAGTCTCTTCTGAATTCAGCATTACAGGACATATTATGAAATGACATCTGACAGAGAAGAGAAATATTTTTACGTGTTTGATAAAATTATTAGTTGCTATGATGGAATTTTCTGCCTCTGCATGTGTTGAAGTTATATTGACCACATGTTATTATGGAAGTTACATACAATTATAGTTAGAAACCAAAAACAATTAATTCAAAGAATTCAAATAATTATGGCCTCTATTCACCATATAGTACTAGTACAGGCTTTAAAAGATGTTGCATTGGCTGTATCCTAAAAAATGAGATTTTAATTTTAAGGCTCAGACCAATGACCGGTTACAAATCTGCATGCAGTATTATCTGAAATTTATCAAGTGGTAAACTCTTACATCTAGAATGCTACGATAAATCAGCTGCCAACAAATAGCTGGTGATTAATAATTGGATAACCAATCCAATTATCTAGAGAGAATGATAACTGTTTTGTTGAGGTGATAATTATGCATCATTTCTTTTAGGAAATTTCAAACAATGGAGAGCTAATGTGGCTAATTGAAAGATGTTGGTATTTTAAATATATATATTGCTTTTAAAACATTAAACATCCTTTGCACAAAGCAGGATGAACTTAATATGAGCTGGCACTTAGTTGCTCTTTTTGCAGTGTCCATTTTTCAGTGTCCATATTTTTTTATCAAGACTCTTGACTTGTCTTTTTAAGATTGAACCTTTCAAATTTTCCTGCATGAAGTTAATATGATGCATTTTCAGTGGTGGATTTTTACCAAAACTCTTGCCTCTCATATTAAAGTCTTCCAGACACTCTGAGCATTTGCATGACTTCTTTTTTATACTGAACCTACATGAATATGAATGGTATATAACATGAAAAGGAATTAAATTCCAGACACCTCTTGGTCTTGCTTATGTTGAATATGAACACAAAGTCCATAAAGTATGGAAATAACATTCTGAAGAAAAGTATCGTGTGCCCTTACAGGCTGTCACCCAGCACTCTGCACTAACAAATATCTCATCCTTCCCTAAGGATTTTATCTTCACCTCTAAGAGGCGAAGGAGGACAACACAAATATCAAACTCAACTTTGTATTTTAGCCCAAAATCATAATATTGCATTCAGATACTCTATCTGAATAGACTGCACAGGCTGATTTTTTTTCTCCTGAATGCTACCATTAGAGACTTTAATCAAAGGTGTTACTATGGCTTCAGCACCAAATTACGCCCCTGCCTTGTACATGGAGTAAGAGAGAGTGGGCTTTCCTTTGCTATGCACTTTGTGTAGAAAGAATGATAATTGGAATTGTCTTTACCAAGGGAGTACAGGGCATCTTCTCTCCCTGCATTTGAAACACAAACTATAACAGCAAGAGCTGTGTTCTGCTTCTCTCAGGCTGCTTTCTGAGGGTGGGGAAAAAAATACAACATTTTATCAACCAATTTTCCTTTGTGGGATCTCTTAGGGGATGATTGCAGCCCTGCACATACAAGCAGAGCTCAAAAACCTGTGGTGGTCTTGAGGTCTTGGATTGCCACACTTCATGTGCTCTTCCCCTGCCAAAACAATAAGCAATGGAAAAGCACCAAGAAGTTGTATGCTAAGGCACAGCAAAATGAAAAAGCTTAATTAGGTCCTGCAAGCAGCATAATAAAAATGTGGAAACAAATCTGTTACAGAAGACAGAAGAATGGGAGGCTGGTTTTGCAGGATCAAGCCATCTGTAGGTAGCCAAAAGTAATTTAGATTGGTGTTTTGACCAACTCTGACTGAAAGAGCCATTAAGGGCACCCATGTGTTTATTTAATTGTGGTTAAGTCAGCACTTCTTCTGCAAATATTACTGTTTTTTAAAAGCCTGGTAGTTGCAGCTGTATGGGCTAAAACTTTAGACACAGAACCTGACACAAGATCTCATTGAGAACTCCCCAGTTTTTGTGAGACTAGGAGGAGCATCTCATTTACCGAAGAGGTGTGTGTTGGTTTGGGTGCCTCTGTAGAACATGGTGATCTAACCTCTGATGCCCTCCTTAGGGGTAGAGGAAATACAGAGGTAAAAGGCAAAAGTAGCATACAGGGAATAATTTTAGTAGGTTTTAACTATCTTCATCATTATCACCTTGCATAAAAGGATTTGAGTACATTACATGCAAACTTCTGAAAGGTTCTGGAAAAAAGATAAGTCTACGCAGATTAGAAATCCCAAGAGGAATCACTTTTAGAGACAAGTGACATATAATAACTATGTGGACATAGTGTGGATTTACAGAGTAGCCACCAATCTGCTCATATGGAAACAAACCCAAAGTTAAAACACAATACTTCCTCCTAGTATAATAAGCTAAAATTGCCAGCATGGTTCTTAAGATCATTATAAGAAGTAGGATTTACTATTTTGTGGCAAATATTATAACCACTAACATTGTATTTTTATTTGTTTCTTGGATTTTTGTACTTTGAACTTTGATCCTTAACCACAATGGCAAGAAACTTCTTTTTTCAACTTAAAGTTGATATTTTCAGATAATCACTTCATTATGAGAGTGGAGGCCCCCAAAAAGCCAACCCAGTAGGATAAATTACAAATTAAAGTAATGAAAGTTATTAACAGAAGGGACTGAATTTGATAATAAATTTGGACATTGGACATTGGCATGCAAAACAAGAGCAGTGTACCCTCCACACCTCCTCCAAATATTTTCCAGTAATTTTGAGCTGGTAGAAAATAGAAAACAGCAAGCAATGAATCCAAAACATACTCAAACAAACCAGAGTTATTTTATGCTATGGAAATCAAGACATATCTCAATCCTGTTTATGCTAATTTGTTGAATTATTTTGATCATAATTTATACAGTTTCTTACTTGTTAACTTTACTTTGCACTTCAGGACTGGAAGTTAACTTCTAGTTCTGCAATTAGTGCAACAGTTTGGAAGTTACTGATAATTATGGTAGAACTAACCCTTAAACAGATGTTTTGTATGGGATCTTTTGCCTGCAGTTTATATTCTTGACAGCACAAAGTATGGTGTGAATAAAGGAAAATGGGAGTGAAGACACATAAAAAAGATACAGTTCTGAAGGAAAACAGGGAGGGAGAATGCTAGGTCACTTTGGAAAGTTTTCAAGAAAGAAGTTGAAAATCATGCATGAAAGGTGAAATTCAGACTCACACAAAATGCAGATAATTGCTACTAATACATATATTAGTCTACATTTTATGAAAGAATGGTACTATTTTAGAATATAAAACATTTAAAAATTTTTTTTTAGCATGATAAATTATAATTTTAATATAGCAAACATATAATGGTTTAAGTGACTGTGACACTATAAAGGCTACAGCTGAAATATGCATATGAGTGAAGGGATTTACAAGTAGGCTAAAATATGATTTTTTTCAAATTCATAATTTTATTTTATTTCTGTTATTGAAGTATCACTTTTTTTTTAAAGGACACTATCAATTTTTTTTTCATGGTTTAGACAAGTGGTGTAGATGATATTTAGAATGGTTTCTGAATAAAGTCAGTGAAAATAAATTAATAAACCAGCTACCTTTTAATGCAACATTTAAATCCTTCATGTATTTTAGTGTAAGTTTTCTTTAGTCAATAAAGGCAAAATATAGTTAGTTTCTTTTTGAGAAGGAAGTTATTCATTACTGCTGACTTTATTGACTAAAACCTACATTTCATAAGCTTAAGTATAGTAAATAACCATAATGTTGAAACAGGATGTTTATGTTTAACCTAATCTGATAAATTATACTGTGCAGTTGTTGAATATATAAATATCCTTGAAAATATACATATTCTTACTTACCCAACGGACAGGAAGGGCTCCTTTGATTCAAGTCTGTCAAGTAAATAACGAAAGTTTTAAATATAGATATTTATTGTGTTTAAGAACAATTATACAAGGAATTTAAAACAGTCATTCTCAATGTCAAGTTTACTTAATGACAAAATTTAACATGAAGAGTAGGGCCTGATTCATTTTAGTAGATGCTTAACTCTGGAAAAATCCCATTTACCTAATGGAACTTTGGTCTAGAATTAAAATATTTACAAAGCAGCACACCTAGGCTCTTTGAATTTTAGAGATTCACATGACTTGTGTGGATATTTGCATGGGATGACTAGAGTGAACAAGAAATGTGCTGCATCTGGATGTCACTGTTTTGGTAGATCCAGAATGATGCACAATTCTAAACCCAGTGGTTAAAGGTGCTCTCCCACTCCCTGCTGTGGCTGCTGTGGCTGTGAGGAGATGCACCACCTGCACACTGGCAGGAGCCTCTTCTGCTGGTGGTCTCCATCCATCCATCCAAGACAGATGTAAGAATCCTGATCTATGTTATCAGGCAATGCTCCTGCTGTGGTATCTGCAACTGGCTGCCCTTATTTTGTTAGTGCGTTCTGGATTCAGTGAGCTTACTGATATCAGCTGCTTGATAGCACCATTAGTATGAGATTTGAGGGTCCTTTATAAACATGTTCAAAGCATATTTATAGCTGAGTAATTTTGTGTGATTACATGACACGTAAAAATGTTCTGTTATGATTCGCACTGAGCATACTGTGTTAGGTGGAGCAGAAAATAAATGTCCAGGTCATTAATATCTCTTTGTAGCCTTTAATAAAAGTGCTTCTAATAAATCAAAGCATGTTACATGTGGAACTGAATATTTAATCTATGCATCTGAAACCAATTTGGTCCCACAATAAAATATTTTAAATATAATTAAACAGTTATCATTAGTTGCAAATGAAGGGAAATAGTAAATGTTTTAACAAAAAAGTTTCATAAAAGTCCTCTTTGTAAAAAAAAAAAACCAAAACTGAGTGCTGTTTCATTCATTCAGCAAAGGGTTTGTGCAAAAAACTCACAAACCAATAGACCAGGTTAGTTTTTATCATCATCTAAATTCCAAAATGTATTGAAAACATGGTCCTTTTTTTCTGTTGTCTTAATGACTATAGCTCACCATTCTATTTCTTTCTGGGGTTGAAATCCACATGGAACTAGAAGAATAGAAGAGGAAACACTGATGTGCTTTGCACACACCTGGAAGCACAGCAGAATCCCAAAGCTGCAAGACCTTGTGGTCAGGGCATTCCCAAGAACATCTGAGCCTGGCATTCTCTGTGCTCAGGCAGTGCTGCCAGAGAGCAATAGAATTGCAGGGCCCCTCATGGGGGGTTTCACCCTTCTCCTGCAGGTTCCGTGCACTAGTGTCATGTTTTTGTTTCCTCTTTTTCTGCTTAATGAAATTAATCAGTCAGGGGAAGCACTCAGTATTTGGCTGGAGAGATTAACTATAAGTAAGATGACCAAAGAGTGAAATCCCTAGAACATACTTAATAATACAGAAATTTTGTAATCAAGAGAGATCTAGCACTATCCTGATGGAGGACATTCTGATGTATTTTACTTGAAAACAAAGAGTGTGCGATAGAATGAATGCCCTGGGGTACAAAATACTGCGATTAAAAATCTATTTGAAGTCCATTCTCAAGCTGGATTCAATTTAATTTAAATAGTGCTGCCCTAGGTTTGACTTCTCTCTGTATCTGACTAAATGGTTTTATATAATTTGCTGCATTACTTTTAATTAGTTCAAGTGTTCCTCACAGTAAAGGAATACAATTATCTGTTGGCCTTTTATTTGGTAATTCAGTATATGGCAAATTAATATAAAGATTTAGAACTGCAACACAATATGAAATAACATCCTATATCATCTTTACTGGTGACATTTATCAATACAAAATGCTTTTTACCTTTCTTTTCAACCTAATGTACACTGAATTTTCCAGAGTTTTGTGGAATTCTTGAAAAATTAAATATGATATTGCAAAAAGACTAATCCTGATAAGTTTAGAGAAGTGCAGTCATACACCTTCAGGAAAAATCTTAAAGCAGAAACTGTCTTTGCAAAAATATATTTTTGTGTCCAAGAAATACTAAGCTAGACAGTGAAGGGAATCATGTTTTAGTTATGTAGGAATGGTGGTGAAGTAGGAGAGATAGAGATTTTTTCTTTCTTTCCTGAAATGGTTTTCCCATCAGAAAAGATTGGTTTGTCAACATGCCAAGGCAACATATCAGTTTGAATAAGAGGGAGGAAGGCTAATCAGTAGCATGACTGGGACATGGCAGACTGAAGTGGCATTTTGCTTTGATTCTTGGTTAAGATTTTCTGAGCTAAGATTTTCCTTATCTGCATATAATAAGTTTTGCAGGAGGAAAAAGTTGCTCAATTAAAACCAGTCACTAAATGGAACAGGTCATTTGCAATAGGCAATTGATTACTACCCTTTGATATGTTACTGCCACAATGTGTTTAAAATAAGGACCCTACAGATTTCCCATTTCATGTTATTCCCCTTGTGACCTGTCTTGGAGAGATATTTTACAAGGTCTGACTAACCCAGTTGTGCATTTTATTATTTTCTTTGCTGCTAGGGTTTCTTATATAAATGGCAATTAACTAAATTCCATCTTTGACATGGACTGAGCATCCAGATGGACAAATTTTCAAGGTTTGCAACATGAAACATGCAAATGTGTTGGGAAATGTGACTAGACTAAGGGTACGTGAATTCATCTTTGACTTGTAAATAAATCATGGAACGACACCAAGATCCCAAAGCAAATTCTACTTTTCTTGCATAATTGCCCTATTAAGATTACAGGCAAGACTTTTTCTGCATTTGAGACCTGACCCAAGATACATAAATCTATATAATTACCTGTTAAAGAATCCTCTCCTCTCCTTCCCAAAACTGTGTACAGGACAAAGTGGATAACACTTCTAACAATATCAGTGCAGTACACAAGCAAATGGATTTTAGCCAAGGATTCTCCAAGGTAATTAATTATGAATCAATATATTCTTCCTTGTGGTGGTCACATAATTTAATCTTTAAGGATTTAGTAGGAAAACACGTGGAATTTAATGATTTTGTTAGGATTCTTATTCTGACTTGTTGAAAAAACAAAACCATCTGCCCTGAATTAAAGGAAAAGGTTAAGAACAAACATTTTTTTCAGAGTCATTTTAGGTTTCAACCCTCATATCAGAATTCCTAAGGAAGATTAACTGAGTGTGTTGCTGATATCACACATTTTCTGTTTGACATCTAAAATGCATGAATAGTGACTGGCGTGTTCAGGACGATTGGAAACATTTTTATTCATGCCAGATAGGAAAGTCAGGGCAACTGAAAAATATTTTGGACTTCAGTATAGTGTTAATGTATATTTAGACTGACTGATGTGGCTGACTTACTTATCTGTCAAGT
This sequence comes from Poecile atricapillus, assembly GCF_030490865.1. NCBI lineage: Eukaryota > Metazoa > Chordata > Aves > Passeriformes > Paridae > Poecile > Poecile atricapillus. The sequence goes on along the minus strand of NC_081250.1, from coordinate 126,739,091 downwards.
ATGTCTTTTTTTGCACTGTGCAGCTTTAGGAACCAAAGAATTAGCAGGACCAAAGATTTAGCAGAAATATGCACGGTGAAAGAATATTCAGATTTATGGCCCACCCTGTTTATTTTATTTTTATTAAATTTATTTGTTTTTATTAAATTTTAAAACTACAAAAACAACTCAAGGGACCTTTCAAAAGAAACTTACATTTCCATTCACAGTAATCAAACATGGATGCATTTCTCTCTGAATGCTGAGTTTATGGTTTGAAGTGATCGAAAACCATTGTTCGGAACTTTTTAAGCAGTATTATAGATTTTCATCTAATTTCTTTTTAAAGCCCATGCACTATAACTTTTGCTACCCCCCCATACCTTCATTCAATGCAAGCAAGCCTAATACAAACATGTCTGAATTTACAGAAGAAATATAATTTCATATAACTTACACTATCTATTGAGTCTGAATTGCTGGTATACACTAGGTAATCCTTCCTTTCTAGTTTCTGTGACTTAATTTCAATCCAAGATCATTTTCCTGGACACTGTCAGTACCTACTGTCAAGTAGAATAGAGTAAGAAGCTCATTTTGTCTTCTGAAGCTTCCATAAAGATCTTTAAAAATATTGACAAGTTTTATCAAGAAACTCTGTCATATTCTGGAGCAAATAAATGGTAGAATGACTGTTTAAATGATCTAATCTATCAGAAGTGTTTCAGAAGCAGAGGGAATGGAAGAATAATTTACAGGTATATGTCAACTTTTACAACTGTCTCTAACCAATTTAATAACTTCCACTTGCATCTGGTGGTTGACATTGCAATTGATAACTCTGATTAGAAAAACAACAACAACCAGCTGCTGTTTTCATGAATATTGCATAATGTCAAATACTATGTATTCGTTTTCACAGTGCCTCAAGAAGTTGTCTTCCACAGACCTAAGTGCTTTTGTTATTTATTGAAACATAAAGATTCTAGCACAAAATATCATCACTCAAGCCATGGGTGGGAACTAACATACTACGAGCTCAAAGTGTCATTTCTCAGTACATTTCTCAGTTCTTAGTCCTTTGATGCGATAACTGACTTGGTGGATAAATGATAAGACAGATGTTAGGTGAGAGTCTCATTTTTAAAGCTCTTTATATTTCCTGATATGAGAGTCCCATAATCAAGTTGAGAAAATAAAATCTAACTCCTGCATGACCATGAACAAAGAATTAGGCTAATGGGAAACCAGCCACCTTAAATAACATGAACACTCAGTGTTATGCTCTATTTAACTTTGGTTTGCATAAAATATTTTAACAAAAATGTTGCTGCATATAAGAGAGGTACCAAAAAGCTGCTTTTTAATCATTCAGTGAAGAGAGTTAAAATCTGATTTTTTTTTTTTTTTTAATTGAAAGATTAGTCTGAATTCAGTGCAATGAAATTTAAAAAAGAAGAGCAGAGTGAGAATTTGAGAACAAGAACTATATTTTACATATATGAAATGCAGTACTGGCTGGATTGTGCAAAACAACTTTTCAAGAGAGGAAGAACTGAGTAACAGGAGACTGCCAGTTATGGGGACATATGAGAACATTTTTCCTCAGAGCTGATTGAGAAGTGTCCTTTAATCAGAATATGCTTCTTCTCTTCTAGTCTCAGATCATCGTTAATCAAAGTTCACAACTGAAATATTCAAGTGCACTAAAACTAAGTTTTACTAATTACTGAAGAATTTATTCAATAAGAAAGCTACTACACTAGTAAGCACTCTAGGGATAAACAGATTATCAAACAAGATTATCCCTTTGGCTACCAGACTCTCTCTGTGCAAATCTATACATAATCCTTAATACATGTATAATACATATTTAGTCTCTTATGAAAGTATCACAACACATTACACATTCTGACTGACTAAAAAAGATAAGTTTTTCTAATGTTTTTTTACTTTTGCCTAGTTTAATTATTTAAGATTGAGAATAACTTAGATCACTTCTTGAAGCATCAGCATTTCCCCAAGTCCATGAAGAAGAAGCTGTACCCAGAAGAAGTTCCCAAGACATCTGTAGGTGATATGGATCTTACACAGCTTAATTTCTTGTCACAGAGAAAGTTATAGTTAGTCTCCATGAGAAAGCTTGATTTCCTATGTAGGAATGCTTCTGCTCTCCCTTGGGTTTAGCTTGCATTCATGCACTTACTCTGCTTTAAATATGCTGCAAGATGGAGGTGCCTTTAGTGTTTTCAGTGTTTTGAAGTGAAAGAAATGGAAAATTTGGAATATGCATATGTACATATTTCATATGTGTATGGAATACATATATATATATATATATACACACATATTACATGATTTTTAGGCATTTTATATGTCTGGACAGCAGAAAATAAGTGCAAGGTTTTCTTAATTAATTAAATTAATTTAAAATTTTAAAATTCTAAAATTTTATTCTATTTTTTAAAAAACCTGCAAAAAATAATGACTATTAATACAGTGCATTTTATTCAACCAGTTCTACTTTGCACTTAACCCCATGACAGGGTAGTGCCGTAGCACTATCTGCTGGAAAAGATTCTGAGGGAATAATTAGCACAGGGTGCTGTCAACAATATCTAATGTTAACCTGTACTCATGTGTAGCATATGTATCAGACAGATGTACATAGAATATGACCAAATTTAGTTATTTTCATAGCAAAATCTGTTTCTTACATAATTTATAAGCAAATATAATTGCTTATATTATATAATATAATATATATAATATATATAATATATATAATATAATTATAATTTATAAACATTTTTGACGTAACTACAAATTTTAGGGGCCTCTAGGATTTTTTACCCCATGGGTAGCTAGGATAGATAACATTTTAGCCATTAGTGAGTAAAATGTAATTAATAATTTGTTTGGAGTTATCTTTGAAGTTTGACAGTTGAAAAACTGAATAAAAGGTATCTCTACCTGGAGGGAGGAAGTGCTTTAAAGAAAATGCCTCTTCTCCATACGAACTTTCACAGCAGCAAGAGGTTAGGATGAGACATAAACCAGCACATGCAAAAGCTGGTTTTGATATACCAGTACAAATGTACACTGTCATATTGGATACTGAATGCATTTCTGTTATAACATGGGATGAAAGGGTTTTGGGGCTGAGGCAGGAAAGGCTGGCATGGAGATCTAAGGGGAGCTAAAGGAAAAAAGGAAGCAGCTTCCAATAATACTCATAAATAGGTGACCTAAATTTTAGGCATCAAGAAGAGAGGGAAACCTAAAAGCCCTAAGTCATTTAAAAGCCATATCCAATCTGATTTTACAGGTTAGATTTTTCTGTATCTTCTTTTATGAATCCAAAACTTGCAAAGATAACATAAATGGTGTCATGGGTTCTCATAGTTGACTAAATCCTGGTAGTATGTCTGAGGAAAACTAAATGGTGACTTGGAGTGAAATTGATTCAGAATCTACATTTGAAAATCTTAGATAATAATGGATTCCAGTTTCCTGCCATGCCACCGAAGTCATCTGTTGCAAAACAGAGTTATAAGCTAAACTTTAACAATTTAACCCACACAACACATCTGTGTGATGTTTCCATAATGAAGACATTCACACTCAGACTCCTAGTGAGATTCTTGCAAGTTTCCCAAATTCAAAACATGCTCAATTTGTTACATTTGTTCAAGAGAGCAAAGGAAACAAAACCTGAAGAATGAAAATAACTCCATGCCACTGTCAATTTTTATTTGCTTTTTCCTATGATTTTTACTAGTTGCTGGATTTTGTAAACAGCTATGCTCCAAGCAAAAGATGGAATTTTGAGAAAAAGATAGTGATCTACGTAGTGTGCCTTAGAGCTCTCTTCCTCACAGGTTTAATCATTCTTTGCATGAAGCTGATTTCACCTGACCCTTTTCTGCTCTAAAGCAGAGTAAGAACACTCAGGTCATATGTACTGATCTAAAAACATCTTGAATGGGTTCTTCAGGGTGGGTTGAACAAAGCAGTGTTGATGGATCTAACACACACAATCAATATTACTTTGCTGCGTGGCTATTTGCAGTCACAAAGAGATGAAGGTTAATGCAGGCATTGCCTTTGAGGATCCCAAGGGTAGAGGCTTAATATCCTTTTTCCCTCAATGACACTACTAACACTTTAAAGCAGTTAGAGGAGGGTCACTTCTCTAACAATGTAAGATTCATGCTTGTCATGCTGTTTCCCGGAATAATCCCACTCATGCAAAATTGAAAAATGCAACATATATTTTTATGCCAATAGGCAGAAAGCACTCATTTCTTATGACTCAAATCACATATGATTATGAATATGTTTTTACTCTTCAATAAAATAGCCAGTGCTTTCGCCAGAAGTTTTGGGAATATCAGCATGCAATACCAAAAAATCATGCAATTTCTAACCTATTCTTTAAAAAATAAAATTACATTTGACATTATGCATCAACAGCACTAAGTATCAGTTCTGGCAGGGTGGATAACATGTTTTCAGACTTCAAGACTAACAGAATTCACCAAGAAATAAAGCTACATGGTAATTTTATTTTTATAATTCACTGCATAACAATATGTTGCTATTGTCCCTCTGTTTGCACTCAGCCTTCCATGCTATTTGTAATCTTACTTAACAATCCATTTTTTTTCAAATTAAGTATACTTTAAATTTCTTCTTCTTCTAATATCATTCATAAAGCTTTAAAATGTGTTACAGTCTCTTATTTATCCAACCTTCCTTATTTATTCACAGAGTACTAAATTTATAGCCCAGCATCATATTTCTGTTTCTTTCTGTAAACCACTTAAACAGTGCCCTTGCAGTACACCAGCAGCTCCCAGACCAAATTACAGCCTTCTGTAAAATTAGAGGTGTTACATTATGTGAGAACCAATGCCTAACTGCCAGTCCACTAAGTGGTTTGCTGAAGCACAGCGTTCTGCATCTCTGATTGCTGAAGCAATTAAGGGTTTACTAAACTCCTGAAAATGAAGAATTCTTCTGCTCATTTGCAATTCCAGGACAGGCCCTTCTCTATTTTCTGTCATGAACCCTATGCCCTTACTTTTAAGACAGTTTCTGAACAGCAGGGTCTGCAAATCTTGATACTGTTTCTATGATGCCTTCTTTACTAGAACTCAAGTGCAGAAAAAATACCATGTTGTCAGTTTCTGATTTTTTTTGATACGTTGAAGTCATTAGTCTTTTTATCCTAACTGAAACACAGCAGAACACCTACAGTAGACATCGTCTTCATATGGAAGACATGTCAAGTCCAAACTGTTTATTTCTTAAATTAAATGCAAGAATCCATGCAGTAATGAAGGGTAGAAATCTCACATGTAATAAGGGATAGGAATAGGGCACAGGCTGGCAAGATTTAAAGCAAATGCATGACTAAAACTACTATTTCTGTTTGCCCGCTGGCAAACCCATCAATTCTCTGGATCTTTTAGGAGTTTACTGTTTGATTTACAAACCAAAGTTTTTTCATTCATATTAGCAGCAAAAATTCTTCAGTAAGAAAGATGTCATAATAATTTCAATAATTCCAATGTGATCAGAAATGGAGGGTATGTTTTCTGTTCTACTGTGGTATAAACAGTAACCTTTATCTATAACATATTGTTTCAGGTTTCATAGCAGAAGAAAAAAGTAAGAAAGAAAATTAAACACCAGGAAAAAAACCCCACAATAATAAGCAAACAGACTGTTCTCCAAATTTGCTAATCTCTGAGAATGAATGGGGTTATGGTGTCTGGGCTGCTATGGAAAAAAACAACATCATTCATATGGTACCATCTATCACCTCATGCAGGAGGAAGAGTACTGAGATAGAAAGAGGCATGCAGCCCCTGTGCAGATGTGTATAAACTGGAGTAATTTTCTCTTAACAAAGGAAAAAAATTCCTGAGGAAATACTGTATAAGTCTAAGGATTTACTTGAGGGGAGATTACTACAAAGAAAAGTGCTAGTCTTTATGTAGGATCTGCTTCTAAATGGATCTATGTCAAGGCCATAGTTTAAAAACTGATGGTGAATAAAAGCAAACAAACATGAGAAAAATGTAAGATTTATCATATAGTGAGGATCTGAGAGGCAAAACCTGCCCTTGTCCCCTTCTTAAGGGGAGTTAAGAGTATTTTTAATATAATGAATAGGAAGGTTTTAAAAAACCCTTATTATCCTAGTTGTTGGACTTAACATACAGATTAGGAATAATATGACTGAATTGAAAAACTTGAAAAAATCAAGATGACAGTTGCATTTTTGTCTTTTGGTCTATATCTGTGATTTATATCAAAATAAAGAGAACCAAAATGTTTTCCTGGATGTTGCTAAGGACCTGAGATAAGTTTCTTTCTCCCATATGCCCCCTCTCTAAAGCTATGGAACATGCTCTGGAACACATGAAATGTCAATCTTAAATCTTTGTCTGGCTCTCCCAGCAGATCCCCACCAGCACCTCATGCA